>NC_143027.1:58422500-58722500 GCF_057628025.1 Oncorhynchus mykiss | reverse complement strand
GAGGGTTCTACCTGGAACCCAAAAGGTTTATCCTATATGGGACAGCCGAAGAACCCTTTTGGAATCATTTTTTCTAAGTGTAGTGTAAGTGGATCCAATGGAAATAGCACTGTTTCTAAGAATATAAGATTGTAAAGCAAATCAGATCCTACTTTAACTCGCCTTTTTTTCCCAGGTGCAAAACCCTTGTGTCCTGATTCAACAGACACCTCCCTTGGTGAGTCCTGTTCTCCCATTTCTCTCTTACTTGTTCTCCCTGTTGCTCACTCAAACACGTATGCAGCAGCAGAGGAGAGGAATTACACCCATGACTAACACTGTTTGCTGCAGGAATGATATGACAGGCACATAGCTTTTGAACAATATAATATTCCGTCTCTTTATTGCCTCTCTACACATACTTGCATTTTTGTATTTAACGTTCTTTTTTCAACAAAATGTTTTAGGAATAAGCAGAACTTGACCATTTAGAGAGGAGTTCAATATTTTCATTATCCAACCGTCTAATTTTGATATCCTTTCTTCAAATGTTTCAGATTGATGACCAATGAATTTATGTCCCACTTCAATATGAAAGGAGAAAACATGCCTTTGCTACCACTTTTAGTAGATTCCAACTGTTAAATATATTTTACTGTGCGTTACTATTTTGTGTCCTGCAAGCATAATTTTTATGCTTACAGTAAGTGCCATGAAACGCAAGAGAACTCAGGAGGTTGATTTGTAGCGGGCCCTCTTGAAAGTCCCGAAATATGCCCGTGTTGGAGAAGGACGCAAAGTATGTACATGAGCAAGTGGCTCTTTTTTAAAAGACATCTCTAAGCTATAACTGCCACAAAATTATTCAACTAGTACCACGGAAATACTTTTAGCCAGCCGAGTCCACGTTTCTTCAAGAAGGTCCTTTAGTTTGTTTTTAAAATCTAACATTAATAAGGTTGTAATGGCTGATTCTCTTCACTGCAGATCTGACCCGTCACACAACTCTTCAAGAGGGCCGCTACGCTCCAAATTGCCTTCTGTGCTCAGATGTCACGACTTCCGCCGAAGTTGGTCCCTCTCCCTGTTCAGGCTGCATTTGGCGGTCGACGTCACCGGCCTTCTAGCTATCACCGATCCATTTTCCATTTGTTTTGTCTTTGTTTTCTACACACCTGGTTTCAATTCCCCTCATTACATTTTCATTATTTAACCCTTTGGTTTCCCCCATGTTTGTTTTATTGTAAGGCTGTATCTGATGGCTGGTATTATTTGTTGCCGGGTTTTGTTACGCCCGTTTATTCGTGGTACCGGTATTTTTCCTGCATCATAGTATTTTGTTTGTACTGGTGTTTTTCTTGAATGAAATACCTTGTTCACGCATCTCAGCTCTCCTGCGCCTGATTCCTTTCACCAGTCACCCACAGCCTTGACATCAGAGGTCCTTGATGAGGATCTACCCCATCATACCACTCTTATTAATCATTAATCCCCAAATATTATATACTCACAGTATTACTATGCATGCAATTTATGTGGGTGAATTATGAAACAGTTATTGTATGCAGAAGCCATTGTTTGATCTATTTTAAATGTAATAATATTGTGCAGATTCATTTTAATTGCTGACTATGGGAAACAAATAGAAATGGAATGAACAATGTTTTCAATATCCAACTTCATCCTCTGCAATACTTTTTACAGTAAAGGTGCTATCTAGAACCTAAAAGTGTTATTTGGTTGTCCCATAGGAGAAGTCCTTTGAAATGGGTTTTACCTGGAACCAAAATGGCTTCTGCTTGGAACAAAAAGGGTTCTTCGATGGGGACAGCCGAAGAATCCCTTTGGAACCTTTTGTTCTAAGAGTGTAGGTAATAAGCTGTAGACAGGCGGTCATTACCAGGTTATGATGAGGTCTTAACTATGACCAGCAGGCTTATACATTATAGCACATAGTGGTCAGAATTACCAGTTTGCGACCAGAATAAGACGTCATAAAAAGATGTCACGCTGACGTATTTTCAACCAGGTTTTTCCCACTGGGTTGGAAGAGATTTCCAAAATTAGAATCACTTGGAGCTGATTTGCTGGTGTTTTTATAGTCTTATGTCCCCCCCCCTCCCAAAATAAAAACATTTTAATTTTTTTCTCCGAAAAATAAAAGCGAATAAAATACAATTTGCCAGTTGGGGAACTGCGATAAAGGCTCAACATTTCTGACACAAGAACTTTGTTGGAGCCTACGACCACACGTAATCAAATCCCTGAGCTGACAAGGTAAAAATCTGTCGTTCGGCCCCTGAACAAGGCAGTTAACCCACTGTGTTCCTAGGCCGTCAATTGAAAATAAGAATTTGTTCTTAACTGACTTGCCTAGTTAAAGGTTAAAAAAAATGGTAGTTATTCGGCAGAACTAGACCCTGTTACACTGAACGAGTCAAGACATCCGACAATCTTTTACGACCTAAGAATTTTCCCACAACGTGGAAATTTAGTCTGGGATGGCAAAATCGTGGCATAAGATGGCTAACATCATACCATCTGTACGGCCCTTTAACATGAGTACCCTACACTCCACACTACAGCCTAGTGATCCCTGTTTTGATGGGTCTGATCAGGAGCAGCCTGTGATGTCAGAGGGCTGTGTTCCGCTGGCTGTTTGACGAGCCCTCTGGCACGTGGAGGTCTGCTCTCCTCTTCTCCTTCCAGACCCAGACTCCACAATACTGCAACTGTCATAACTTCTACTGAATTTGATGCCTCTCCTTGTTCGGGCGGTGCTCGGCGGTCGACGTCACCGGTCTTCTAACCATCATTGATCTATGTTTCATTTTCCATTGGTTTTGTCTGGTCTTCTTACACACCTGGTTCCAATCCCATTCATCAATTGTTGTGTTTCCCCTCATGTCCTTGTCAGAGATTGTTTATTGTTATGTTCATGTTTTATGTATTGGTGTGCGACGGGTTCTTGAACCCACATTTATTTTATTATGGACTTTAGTTTTGGAGTTTGTTTTAAAGTTATTAAAATACTCCAATTACACCAAGTTTAATTCTCCTGCACTTGACTTCCCTGCCACCTACATACACGACGTGACAGCAGCCTGCTGCTGTTCCAACTCCACTAATTGAAGAGAACTCTACCTGCCCGAATGCATAGTGACAACTTTAAAGTTTGGTGGAGGAGGAGGGAGAATAATCTACTCCTTTCTCTCCTTCTCCAGAGTCTCACCAGGTGCTCAGCAGAGACCAGAGAGCTCAATGTCTGTGTTCTGGGCTCGTATAAGGAACATTTAATAATCAATTTGAGGTTATATGCACCGTTCTTATGCTCTAGGACTGAGCGGTTGCTATGGGAATAGTTGACAACCCAAACAGACTATTTTTATCCTAATTAAGGTTGCTGTAACCTACACTATATATACCAACGTATGTGGCCACCCCTTCAAATGAGTGGATTCTACTATTTCAGCCACACCCGTTGCTGACAGGTGTATAAAATCGAGCACACAGCCATGCAATCTCCATACAAAAAAAACATTGGCAGTAGAATGGCCTTACTGAAGAGCTGACGGTGCCACGTGACTTTTAATGTGGCACCGTTATAGGATTGCGCATTTTCAGTTTGCCAAATTCCTGCCCTGCTAGAGCTGACCCGGTCAACTGTAGGTGCTGCTATTGTGAATTGAAAACGTATAGGCTCAGCCACTAAGTGGTAGGCCACACAATCTCACAGAATGGGACTGCCGAATGCTGAAGCGCGTAGCTCATAAAAATCATCTGTCCACGATTGCAACACTCACTACTGAGTTCCAAACTGCCTCTGGAAGCAACGTTAGCACAAGAACTGTTCATCGGAAGCTTCATGAAATGGGTTTCCATGGCTGAACAGCCGCACACCAGCCTGAGATCACCATGCACAATGGCAAGCTTCGGCTGGAGTGGTGTAAAACTCACCACCATTGGACTCTTGAGCAGTGGTAACGCGTTCTAAGGAGTGACGAATCACGCTTCACCATCTAGCAGTCCGACGGACGGATCTGGGTTTTGGGGATGCCAGGGGAACGCTACCTGCCCGAATGCATAATGACAACTTTCAAGTTTGGTGGAGGAGGAACAATGGTCTGGGGCTGTTTTTCATTGTTTGGGCTATGCCCCTTAGTTCCAGTGAAGGGAAATCTTAACGCCTCAGCATAAAATTACATTCTAGACGATTCTGTGCTTCCAACATTGTGGAAACAGTTTGGGGAAGGCCCTTTCCTGTTTCAGCATGACAATACCCCTGTGCACAAAGCGAGATCCATGCAGAAATTATTTGTTGAGATCGGTGTGGAAGAACTTGACTGGCCAGCACAGAGCCCTGACCGCAACCCCATCTAACACATTTGGGATGAATTTGAATGCCGACTGTGAGCCAGACCTAACTGCCCAACATCAGTGCCCAACCTCACTAATGCTCATGGCTGAATAGAAGCACGTCCTCGCCGAAATGTTCCAACATCTAGTGGAAAGCCTACCCAGAAGAGTGGAGGCTGTTATAGCATCAAAGGGGGGACCAACTCCATATTAATGCCCATGATTTTGTAATGAGATGTTTGACTAGCAAGTATCCACATAATTTTGTTCAGGTTCAGGTAGTGTATGAAGAGATAGAAGAGAAAAAATTGAAAGCCAGAAACAGTAAAATAACAACAGGCAGATTTAGACTGGTATGTTGACAAGGTGAAGTGCCAGTGTATGGAGGAATCGTGCAAGGACACAGGTGCTTCAAATGCCCTCTCACAGAGATGGCTTACTCACGCTGACTGACTGCATGTAGAGACTTATTGATAAAAGATTGAGAGTAAACCAAGTCTCACACACACACACAGAGATTCACAATAAAGCACAAACAAACTTCCTTGGGGAAAAAACTTACACTCCGTCCCAAGACTGTTTCAATACCGTATTTTTTGAGCTCTGAAAACACAGGCTGCTGTTTTGAAGGCAACACAAATAGAAGGAAATCTCCAGTGCCTCGTGGGGCCCTCCCTTTCTCCCTAGCCACGCCTGCGTGATGTGATGTGTGTGCCTCGTCTTCTATAAGATTGTTCACGCTGTGTCTTTTATGCTGAATGACGCGGAGCGACCATTAGTGACAGCTTTTGACATGGAGAGGTCATGCGCTAATGTAGATCTAGCGCAGACACACCATCAATCATGACCTTCCAGGCCAGCGAGGAGCGACTGCACCGACGTGGGGCTTTGGCTCTCTCAGACAAACGATCAGACGGCACGGTCATTGTTCTGCATTGGCCCATTGCTTCCCACCTCCTTGGCTGGGGAGACACGCTGCTCATTAGGCCTGGATAGAAATGGGAAGGAGTTGCAAAAACAGCCGCATTTGTCTATTGAAAGCCTAGATATTAAAACGCTGGAATGGCTGGCTGGCAACTCTCTTCCTGGAGAATAGAGTCGAGTTGAGGAGAGTGGAGGTGTGTAGAGGAGGTGAGAGGGGGAGAGAGGAATGTGGCATCTCTGAAAGGTCACTAGGTGCCTCCTATGCCTTCGTTTGTCTCTTTGATTAAGTCTGGCAATTAGGCAACTGTGCTGCTTGGCGCTGAGATTCAGTCGGCAGATTGTAAATAAACTAATCAGAGAGCAGGCAGATCCAGCGCTGAGGAGAGAGAGAGAGAGAAAAACACTCAGACACCCCGCCAAAGTTTGACTGCAGACAGATTGACGAGGCGATCGATGATTGGAGGGTGTATCAGAAAAGGAGAGAGCAGGATGAAAGACTGATGTGTCTGGCGAGGAAACTCAGCAAGGAGGAAGATGAGAGAAAAGAGAGTGAAGAGAGAGAAGAGAAAGAAGAGAGTGAAGGTTGAGGATGAGCAAGAACTAAGAAGGCAGAGAGGAATGGGGAGCCAACAGAGGAAAATATGAAATAACAAGAGAGCTGCAGCCAACTAGCAGGGAGAGCTAGACGGTAGAAGTGGACTGAGAGAAATGAAGTACTACAGTAATAGAGGAGAGGAGGTACTAAGGCAGAAAGAACTGTGGATAAGAAGACTCAGATTAACAGAAAAGTGTAGGAGGACAGAGAGAGCGAAAGAGAGAAGGATACAGCATGGCAAACATTGAGTTGCCTGGGAATTTGGCAGTGTGACACATGGGAGATGGGAGGGTGCCTCACTTGGACGGCCTTCTGATAGTTTACATTTCTGTTTCGACAAAAACCACGGCACCTTCTGATAATTAATCCACCAGAGGATTACCGTCATTCTGGCTGCGCTCTGCCCACTGCTGTCCCACTCACACACACAAACGTGTATTTTTGTCAAGCAAAACTTATTGTACTAAACTTACTACTACGCAGTACTACGCTAACAGGCTGACTACAACGCGAGCGTTACAAAATACATTTTGAAATCTGTGTTATTCAATTATTGCACCCACACTGCTCGCGCGCGCCCCAAGGGTCTGTGTTGCCAAGGGCTAAAATAGAAGTCAGTTCTATTTCTGACGCAGATTGTGCTGCAAGTCCTGAATCTCCGATCTCCTCATTTGTTTATAGAAGCAGGTACCCACGTGCCATCTTCTCATTGGTTATACCCACGTGGGTGACTGAAAGACGAACGAAGTCAGTTGCAGTAATGCACCTAATTTATGAAAGTAGCCAATCGCAATATAAAGTCAAGAGAAGAAAAGACCTGGAAGGAGGAGAGATGACTAGAAACGATTTGGTTGACAGTTTTATGTGTGGATTAATTGGCAGAGTAGAGGACCTTGTGCATTTCAGGTAAAATAACTCTCAGGTAAAATAAATCTTTATATCCCAGGACAAATTAGCTAACAACAGCAAGTTAGCTAAAAAGGACAAATTAGCTAGCAAGTGCAAGCTAGCTAGCTAAATTTCCATAAATGTTTAATACCCTGACCTGTCCCCAAATTAATATAATTGATTCAGAGTTTGTTTGATATTTTAACCTGCGTGTCGTGATCGCGTTTGGTGTTGGGGGACAAAAGACATTTATGCATGATGGCGCACGCGCGCAGCCAGTTTGGGTTCCATGTAAGAGTAATTTACAGTATATATAATATTCTGCCCATATGAACACATTTATTTTAGGCCATAACTGAACCAATATCTGTAGGATATATATATACACAATGTTCTGCCCTATATGAACGAATATACATACAATATTTATAGACATATTTAATGAAAACAATCAAGCACTATGCTTGCAGCCTAGGCATTATACATATCTGCCCGTATTTATAGCCATACATGAAACACAATGACATACACAACGTTGTTTCACATTCTTTAATAACCGACTGAGGAATACACAACATTGTTTCAGATGTTTTAATAACAATAAGGCAATAGGCTACAGCTCACTTCACAGATTCCCCGGGAAACTCAACGTATTGTAGTCTCACACTGACGAAAGAGCTTTCACCATAAAATATAACACTTGCTTTGAACACACACACACACACGCACACACACCACGCATGCACACACGAACACGCACCCACTCACGCGCTCACAGACATTCCATCAAATGCCACAACTGGCAAAGAAATGCAACGACACATTCCTAATTTGTGAAGGCATGCTAGATTCAGGGACAGAGAGTAGGGGAGGGACTGGGTGGTACTCAGCAACTCATCTGTTCTGTTCTTTTATTCCAACATTTATCTTCTTCATCCAAATCCAGAACTTAGTCATGGAGAGACAGGCTGGGTCAATGATGGTCATGGCCACAGCAGACGGCCAGAGCGGAGTGGAGCTTTGACGAAACGCTGTGTGATCTCTCAGTCAGAACCGTTGATCGCTCTCCCCGTCACTCACAGTCACTGTGGTGACAAGTGACAGTGACAGCCATGTCCGCTCCTACTGCGGTGGCCGCACGCCTGGCGGGGGGGAGCGTAGTCACGGCAACAAGATGACGGACAGGGCCTCATCGTGTGTGTGTGTGTGTGTGTGTGGTCTTCTGTCTAAGGTGAGCTTTTGCATATACAGTATGCACATGCCATGATTATGCACATGGAGGACATATATTTGGTGGCATGTCCCTCTCTCAATCTTCAGCACCTGCTTACGATTCATAAACTATGCACTGTTCAGTATATTCACACACACACTTCGCCATTCACTCCATTCCATAGCTTTGGAAAAGGGGGATACCTAGTCAGTTGTACAACTGAAAGCATCCAACTGAAACTTCCGCATTTAACCCAACCCCTCTGAATGAATATAACGCAAAAGAAAAGAAAAACATTCACCTCACATTTACCCCCCACAAAGCTTCCAATAAGTCCTGACAGCATTCTCTCCTTTCTTCCTTCGTCCCCTTCGTCACTGTAATCTTCCAGTAATTAAGTGTGTGTTGTTTTACACATCACCGCCATTCTAATCCTTCCACGCCGACTCAATCTACTGTAAGCAGACTGCTGGGCAATGGGATTTTAGAAATACACAACAGTGAGGGTATAAATATCAACTTTGGGTATGTATACTCAACTGAAAATCTATTTTCCTCAAGCATGTACGTGTTTTTGTGAATATCTGCTTGGAGATCACAATATGCAATTTAAGAGAAACGCATTATACAACTCTACAATAATTCTATTAGTCTTTAAATCTGCTGAGCTTGCTGTGCATGGTATGTGTGTGTGTGCATACATACATGTGTGTGAGTGTGTGTGTATGCATACATGTGTGTGAGCGTGTGTGTGTGTGTGTGTGCATGCATGTGTATGCAAGTGTGAAATGACTGTCTGAAGGATGAGATGAAACAGAGAGAATGGAGGAGAGAGAAAAGAGGGTGTGAAGTACAGACAGCGAGAAAGAGAGAGAGAGAGAGTTTGCAAACGTTCACAGGTATAAATTCTATTTACGCATCATACCAGGGTAAAGTATGTGTGAGCCGAGCGGGGCTATTTCCAGCAGGTGAGAATGTGTGCATCAGAGCATATGCTTGTCTCGTGTGCATACCCTACGTGGGTTTGGATGTACGCATCTTCGCGAATGTCTATGCGTGTTTGCACAGTGTGTGTACTTGTTTGTAGAGAGGGGGGTGGGAGGGGGGAGAGAGAAACTTAGTTAACTCATGTTTTGTACACGTGAGCAAGCAGACAATCTTCTGGTTCCCTGACAGCGTCAGGAAGCCTCCCATATGCTGTTTAATGTCCAGGCTCCTCCCCAATCAGATGAACAGTAACACCAGGAAGGAGAGGAATTAAGTCCTCGACAACCTATCACCTTCTGCTCAAACCCAAAACCCAGCTCCCTCTGTGTGGATCAGACAGTCAAACGCTATGGTGGATAGATAGATAGAGGATAATGGATGGGGAAGGATCAGATCCCCTGTGTATATAACACGTTTGGGGTTCTTATCAAAACGCAATCCGCGTCTGATGCAGCTGTCAGTTCTTTGTCAGTTTGATTGAGAGTTATGCCAGCTTCACGCGTGCTTCAGCAAGACAAATATGCACCCCATCATAGTGATGCCTTTGACAGTCATAGCATGTTCTGTATGAGAGAAAAGATCACACAGCCACTCAGGTCGACATGACAGACAGAGGTCTGATACAATGTGTTAGACAGCCGAGGGAGACAGCGAGAGAGAGTGTAATGTTTACTGTTCATTTTCATTGAAAGAAACACTTTTATTTATGATCTATTTCATTTGCTTCGGCAATGTAAACATACGTTTCCCATGCCAATAAAGCCCTTAAATTGAATTGAGCGAGAGAGAGTAAGAGGGGGAGGAAGAGTTGAAGGGAGAACGAGAGAAGGTGAGAGAGAGATAGTGGAAGGAAAGAGATGGAGAAGCATGAAAAAACATGCTATGATTGAGAGAGAGATACACAGAGAGATGTTTACCCTGACGGGATATAGAGATAGTAAAAAGGGCCACAAGGCAGAGAACGTTAAGACGGGAAGTCTGACGCCACACACCTGTTTGATCTGCACACGCGCTCCCCCTCTCCATCCCCCACGCACACATTAATTGATCCCACTGCAGCAATATCATGGAGACCATACATATCAAACAGGAGCCCATAGCCTCAACCAATATACAGGTGAAGAGGCCCACCATTTCCATATTACAGAGGTTCACACAGCAATTAGGAGGAGAGACTTCTCTCAGTGTGTGGAGACAGAGGGCCCAGGTCTGTGGGGCTGTGTGTTTTTGGGACCGCTTAAGTGGCTGAGACAGCCAGGATAAGGCTGAGGCCAGTGTTAGTGGATAACAGAGACAGACAGACAGCCAGACATAGATAGGGATAACCATATATGATTCAAGTGGTGCTCTGCTCCCCCCAACGCCAGATAATGGAAAGAGCCCAGGGTGATTCCCCTCAGACAAGCTAATAGAGAGTAGAGACCAACTCACCTGAGAAGGCTATTTCACCCCAGGCCAGCCAGTGGAAAATATGGAGCCTCTCACCCCAGCCGGAACGGATAACAGAGGAGAAAGTCTGACTGCCTATAGGAAAGCGAATGACTCTCTAACTCCAGGATAGCTATTGGGGAGCCAGGACCAACACCCCCAGGTATGGGAAACAGAGAGAATCAACTGACCAGTGGAGGTAGGAGAGAAGGGGACGGTCACAGGACTGTGCGCAGCACATTAATTAGCATGATATACAAGCTGCAGTAGAGCTCTGTTATCAAACCACAGCCTAGCTCACTCACTGGCCACCAGGAAGAAACGTGTGCATCACTGAGTGTGCATGTCTGTATGACGGTTAATAATGTGCAATACAATATGCTGTTTGAAGATATATAGCAGTGGCTGTTTGATCCTGATAAATAAAGTAATAACAGACAATATATTTTCATCTTCCATCTGTCTGACTCTGACTACATGGTCCTGCTCTCCTGTAGGATCAACCTGGTCTCAGAACATTTCGTACTTTTCTGTATGTAAATCCAAGACAATCCATTTAGTATGATATATTACGTTTGGTATAGTTACATACGATAAATGGTAACTTAATTTAATGTGAAAACTAATGGAAGGCGGCTGGTCGGGGTGGATTGATGGGCATATAATGTGAACTTCTAGCAAACCAAACGTTATCTAATTATCAACTTTGTATCACGCTCTGACCTTTGTTCCTTTATTATGTCTTTGTGTTAGTTTGGTCAGGGCGTGAGTTGGGGTGGGTAGTCTAGGTTATTTTTTCTATGTTGTATTTCTGCGTTTGGCCTGGTATGGTTCTCAATCAGAGGCAGCTGTCGATCGTTGTCTCTGATTGAGAATCATACTTAGGTAGCCTGTTTTCCCCATTTTTGTTGTGGGTGATTGTTTTCTGTTTTGTGTGTATTCACCTGACAGAACTGTTTCATTTCTTTCATTCACTTTGTTATTTTGTTTTGTGTGTTCAGTCTAATAAATTACAATGGACACTTACCACGCTGCATATTGGTCTGATCCTTCCTACTCCTCCTCAGACGAAGAAGAGATTCGTTACACTTTGACTCCTTACTATTTGTTAGCTACTTTGCAACTACTTAGCATGTTAGCTAACCCTTTTAGTTAAGTCTTTCCCTAACCCTATGTCACGCCCTGACCTTAGTTATCTTTGTTTTCTTTATTATTTGGTTCGGTCAGGGTGTGACAAGGGTGGTTTATTTAGTTTTGTATTGTCTAGGGGTTTTCTGGTCTAGGTGTTTATATGTCTATGGTTGCCTAGATTGGTTCTCAATCAGAGGCAGCTGTTTATCGTTGTCTCTGATTGGGAACCATATTTAGGTAGCCATATTCCTTGGCTATTTTGTGGGTTGTTATTCTATGTTTAGTTGCCTGTTCTGCACTAGCCATATTGCTTCACGATTAGTTTTGTTGTTTTGTTTGGTTCCGTTCAGGGTCCTCTAATTAAAGAGTTATGTTCGCTTACCACGCTGAGCCTTGGTCTCCTCTTTATGACAACCGTGACACCCTAACCTTAACCCTTTAACCTAACCCTAGCCTTATCCCTAACCCCTTTAACTCTAATCCCTAGCATAGCTAACATTAGTGAACTAGCTAACCATAGCCACCTAGCTGGAATTTTGTAACATATCATAGGTTTTTCAAATTCGGAACATACACTTTGCAAATGCATAACATATAATATGAATTGTAATTCGTAAACAAATCATACATAATGGGTGATGGCCATCCACAAATTAATACAAACCATACGAAACATAACATATCAAACTTAATTTAGTATCACGGATGTAGGTGCAGAATTATACGAAATGCTCTGAGACCAGGTTGCATCACCAGTGGGAAATATCACTGTGTGTTTGCATGATCTTTGCAATATCAAATGATCAATAAGGATAACCACAAATATGACTGCTGTGTGTGTGTGTGTGTGTGTGTGTGTGTGTGTGTGTGTGTGTGTGTGTGTGTGTGTGTGTGTGTGTGTGTGTGTGTGTGTGTGTGTGTGTGTGTGTGTGTGTGTGTGTGTGTTAGTCCACATGTACTCAATAGGGAGCTGGTCTAGTTCACAGATACTGTTACAAGTGAGGTCAACCGACACACTTCTCATACTTGATTAAAGCCAGCTGTTTTTCCTCATTACTGTGAATCCCCTGGCTTCTGAGAAACCTGCTCACAGTACACAAACCCAGACACGCAGAATCTACAGAAGGTTATGGACATCAGGCAACAGGACAAGCACACAGACAGACAGTAATGAAAACACCAAAGGCCGAGCTAATTAAATCACCAACCCTGGCAACAACTCATTCAGGAGTGGTTGTAGCTCGTCTCGGCTGCGCAGCGCATGAATGCCACGGAAAGATGCGAGTGGGCCATGGAGCAGACTGTGCGCGACAAACGCACGACTTTAAAGCCTATCTATTCCCTCGAAGAAGCGCACGAGTTCTCCAACAAACTGTGCTGCCACTCTAAATCCCAGAAATGAGAACGTGAATGAGATGGGATTACATGGATAATGCGAGCAGATGGAGCCAGGTCGAGCAGGATCTCCACTCAAAAAAGATTAGACTCGACCGCATGGCATTCCGGTTCCCCTAGCACAGAGCACAGATTTGTCCAAATTAAACACGGGTGTCTTCTGGAAAATTTGAAATCAAGTCTAGTTAGTTATTTGATCAGAAAAAAAATTGGTTAATTCCTGAACCACACAAGCATTTTAGGATTCATTCAATAATTTCACAACACTCAGCAAGGGAATTGAGAAAACGAGAAATTATGGGGGTTTTATTCACTCCAATGCATGTAAATAGGTCCCCATACTTCACATAGCCTAGAAATGAATGCAGAGCGCACCGGTTTTACACACACAGATGCCAAATTCCCTGTGCTCATTGTTGTAGACAGGCAACACTGGTTGAATGATCATCTGCATGAACACAGATATTATGTAATCCGCCTATCACTTCAGAACAGCTGGGTAAAATATAGCACGTTTTATCTGGCATCGTGCATGACAAATGAGCAATTGCCAAAAGGTGGGTTGTACTGCTGCCTTACAAAGGCAACTGGCAAATGTATTCATTTCAAAACCCAACCGTTCCTATGCACAGCCAATACTGTGGGCCTATGCTACCCTAATCTACAGGTCCCCACTCAAAACCAAAAAGCTCATTTACTGCATTTCTATACAATTTAAAAACTCTAAAATGCTATTTGGAGAACAGCAAAAACTAAAACACAAGCAAAGATTACCCCATCCATTGTTACATTGGTTGCTGTAGATTCATTCACATCAGTCGATCTACAAACACACAGCCTATTAGCTATACAATTCTCCGCCACACATTAACTCAGCACCGTGATTAAAAACTAGATTTAATATGTACAGAGGGCTCTGTTAGCAGAAAGGGTTTTTTATTAACAAAAGGTAAACAAATACATTTGCTATGCATACCTGTTTTGTTGTTGTTGCAGTTTTACAGCTAATTTCCTGCAATTCTGCACATTTTACAGTATGTGTCAGTTTGAGCTGCTGTGGCCAACACTAGGTTGAGCACTCATAACAATCTATGGTCAGAAAGGTTTACATACATTGGGCGCAGGATCACCAATGGGAGCAGTGCAGATAAAGGATATTATTGCATTAGAAATACCATTTTGGCTGTAGCCTGGCACTCAGAAAGTACACGAATGGAGCCATTTCTGCAGGTAATTAACCTACAGTATTGCAAAGCAAAACGGTACTCAGCATCGTCTGGATATGTGTGCAACAAAAGTTCAACATTCGCATTCTGCTAACCATTTCTGTCAAGCCGTCTACGCATACATTACAGTTCGCATCTATAAATCCAATGTATGCGCCACACAGAACGCACAGCAACTGCCGCTGCAACGCAATGCTCCAAGGCAAACTCCGCGTTTCATTGGAAATTAATGTACTTCTGGTGTTACAAAACGCAATTCAATGTCAGTGTGATCGAGGTGTTATGCACCACAAAAAAAACGATTTGAAACTGCCTCAGCAACGCAATCCTATAAATTAAACGCAGCGTTTCATTGTAAATGAATGTACTTCTGTTGTACCAAAATGCAATAACATTGTCGGTGTGATCGAGTCGTTAGAAACAGTAGCACCCCCACGCCTCCTGTAAATTGAAAATATCTGCACTAATACCAGAAAACATATGCATACAACAAATCGTAGCATAATGTGAAATAATGTACTGTATTATAAGCTTAACTTGTGCGTGTTACATTTTTCCAAGGGTAACTATTTGCAAGGCGCACGTCTCTCCATGCATAATTTACGCACTCGCGTGGTTTCAACCTATTGGAATCATGAAGGCAAAGCTGATGGTGTTTAATTAAACATGTAACCACAGAAACGAATACATTTTAAATCATATCATTGCACTTTAAAGCATGACACTTTTACAGAGAGGCTCTATGAGTTGTTTAGGTGCTCAGTTCTCCACATCGATTCAGTGGGCTCATTTAGACCAAACCGTGGCCCGTAATTACTTTACAGAGGCCCTTAAGTTGAAGAGAGAATGAATACAGTTATATATCATAATATATTTAATGCATTACGTTGAAGAGAGAAACAACATTGAAGCTGCAATATAAAATTGCAAAGGCACTCTCACCTCTTTTATCCTGAACTTTCACAGTAATCTCCACGAGAGGTTCCGTCTCCCGGTCCAGGCGCCGGGTAATAACTATATCTCCGCTGTCCCGACTCACGGTGACCGGTGAGCTGTCCACACCGGGATCCATCAACTCAAAGCTGGCAGCCTGAAACTTCACCGGGTACAAGTTCATTACAACAGAACCGATACTGGCATCCTCGGAAACATTTAGTACGATCGGCTCGCTCGACTCTAGCAGGGACCTCGACTTCCGAGGTTGTCTGCTATTCGGTTCACCATGGGATGGCGGTGGAACCGCTGGCCATTGCCGGGGATTAATCTCGATGTCAATACTCTGACTGGTCAGCGAGGGCCAGCCGTGGTCCATCGCAAACACGTTAAACTTTATGGGCGCGGTAAGACCCAATATAGAGTCCACAAGCAGTACATCTCCAGTTTTTGGAACCACATAAAAACTGCCATTTTTGGGAAGAGCAAAGTAAATTAGTTCAGCGTTTTTCCCGCTGTCTGTATCCTCCGCGGTCACTTTATACACCACAGACCGCAGAGCAGTGGCGTCGTCTAGACTCATTTTTATATCAACATTAGGGAATGTTGGCTCGTGGTCATTAGTGTCCAAAACATCCACTTTCACAGATGCAACTTCTGCGACCACATGGTCATTAACGGCGCAGCTTTGGCAGCACAGACCCAGGCTGAGCAGATACTCGGAGCGCTCCTCTCTGTCCAGGATGATCGAGGTTTTCAGAAGTATGTGTCCGCGTTTGTGGTGGGCAAATACCCGGAAATCTTCACTTCCGTCTCCCAAGAGTTTCAGATGCATGCCGGAGTTGGAGCACCATCTCTGCGCGTCAACTCGCTTCACAGGGATGCTGAGACCGTTTACTTTGGATCCAGGCTCGGAGTTCTCGAATACATGTCCATGAAAGAACGGTATCCTTTCCTCTGTCTTATTCCCAAGTACAGATGTCACGAAATAGCATATCAAAATAGTCAAAATCATGACTGTTGTCAGTTGTACCACACTGAGTGGTGTTATGCTTTCACTCTAGGACCATCAATCATTTCGAAAAACATATTTCATGTCCTCTAAAACTTCAGATGAATTCTAGTATTAAAGTACTATTAATTCACAAAAAAGCTGTTCGTTGTCCTGGCTTGATTCATTGCTCTAACTTTCGCAGTCTCCTGTCTCCACTCCAGCAGCAGTCTGCGTGCGTAACCCTCAGGATAATGCAGCTCAAGTGCGCGCCTCCGCTTAGTGTTTCTGACAGCACTAGCAGCCTCTGGTACTGGACAGCGCCGTGCTCGAGGGGGAGTGGCCTACAGTGACTCCTCAGGGAAGCCCACGTCACGTGATGCATGTCTATCAGTTTTTTATTCCAACACATAGTCTTCTTTCTGATTTCCACTCCGTGTCCAATAGCAATGACATGATAGTTAAAAACATACAGTAGCCTATCATTTTGACTCAGTAACCTAGATTTGTCATTGATATTTGAGGAATACATAATGACAAATATTAAAACTGAATCTAGTAAAGAAAGATGATTTAAACATGTTTAGAGTAACATAGCTTTAATATCTTATCCAGTTTACAGGACATTCAATATTTTATCCTCCATCATAAAAATGATGTAAAACACGCTCACACACAACAGCAGTACAGATACAAGGCCTAGATTCATTTGTCAGAATAGATTTGTCCACCCAAGTACACCCTAGCCACTCAGTTAAGCTCAGTCAAACAGGAAGGAAAAAAACTTTGCTAGAATCTCTTTAAAAACAAAATCTCTGTCATGCTTAAGCAGCAATAAATTTAACAAAACATATCAGGAAGATATAAAGGACAAAATAACCTAACCAGAGGTAAAAAAGGTATAACAAGAGGTATAAAACTGTATTTTTTTGAGAAGAATCAACAACAAGTGGGACACAATCATGAAGTGGAACGACATTTATTGGATATTTCAAACTTTTTTAACAAATCAAAAACTGAAAAATTGGGCGTGCAAAATTATTCAGCCCCTTTACTTTCAGTGCAGCAAACTTTCTCCAGAAGTTCAGTGAGGATCTCTGAATGATCCAATGTTGACCTAAATGACTAATGATGATAAATACAATCCACCTGTGTGTAATCAAGTCTCCATATAAATGCACCTGCACTGTGATAGTCTCAGAGGTCCGTCAAAAGTGCAGAAAGCATCATGAAGAACAAGGAACACACCAGGCAGGTCCGAGATACTGTTGTGAAGAAGTTTAAAGCCGGATTTGGATACAAAAAGATTTCCCAAGCTTTAAACATCCCAAGGAGCACTGTGCAAGCGATAATATTGAAATGGAAGGAGTATCAGACCACTGCAAATCTACCAAGACCTGGCCGTCCCTCTAAACTTTCAGCTCATGCAAGGAGAAGACTGATCAGAGATGCAGCCAAGAGGCCCATGATCACTCTGGATGAACTGCAGAGATCTATAGCTGAGGTGGGAGACTCTGTCCATAGGACAACAATCAGTCGTATATTGCACAAATCTGGCCTTTATGGAAGAGTGGCAAGAAGAAAGCCATTTCTTAAAGATATAAGCCACAAGCCACCTGGGAGACACACCAAACATGTGGAAGAAGGTGCTCTGGTCAGATGAAACCAAAATTGAACTTTTTGGCAACAATGCAAAACGTTATGTTTGGCGTAAAAGCAACACAGCTCATCAGCCTGAACACACCATCCCCACTGTCAAACATGGTGGTGACAGCATCATGGTTTGTGCCTGCTTTTCTTCAGCAGGGACAGGGAAGATGGTTAAAATTGATGGGAAGATGGATGGAGCCAAATACAGGACCATTCTGGAAGAAAACCTGATGGAGTCTGCAAAAGACCTGAGACTGGGACGGAGATTTGTCTTCCAACAAGACAATGATCCAAAACATAAAGCAAAATCTACAATGGAATGGTTCAAAAATAAACATATCCAGGTGTTAGAATGGCCAAGTCAAAGCAAAATCTACAATGGAATGGTTCAAAAATAAACATATCCAGGTGTTAGAATGGCCAAGTCAAAGCAAAATCTACAATGGAATGGTTCAAAAAATACAGAGGAGGCCAAGGGATGGAGGAGAAAACATAGCTGATTATTTTGATATCTATTCTAATACCACCTAGCACAGGAGAGTGTCAGGGAGAGAGCTTGACAGGCGGATAAAAACCCCCAGGGAGAAACACTTTCAATGCAGCGTTGAAGAAATGCCAATTTCACTTCTTTGCAAACAAAATCTAGGATCCAGCAGGTTGTAAATTGGCTCTGTGTTACCAGGATGTTTCAGTTTCCCAGCAAAGAGGCACCAATGCATGAAGACCCAGAGGACTGCCTAGCCCACAGCATCCATCCAGTTAAACAAACAGTAGCCCGTAGTTAACTAGTTAGGTATTAATGTCATGCAGCCCCTCTCTCCTCAGCTCTAACATGCAACCACAGAGGTGAGAAGGAATCAGATATCACTACCAAAGTGGAGGAGAGCCAACACAGTAAAAATAAAATAAAAATCCTGTTAATTTACGGTAAAAGTCTGGCAGCACGGGTGCCAGAAATAGACTATAACTACAGACTAAAATGTATGTAAATAATCTGTATAAAAACTGTGATTTACTTTCAATCAAATAAAGTATATTACTGCAATTTTACTACATTAACTCAAACTCTAAAAAAAAATGGAATCCTCTTTTTTTTGCTGGCATTGGTTGTGAAAATAAAGAATTGGCCAGCTAAAAGTCCTAATAACTCCTTAATTGATGACAAAATATGATGACAAAATAACACAGATTATAAACATAAAATTACAAAAAACTTCCAATTTTAACTGGTATCAGTTGTGAAAATAGAGAAATAGACAGCATAAACCCAGAAATGACTCCTGAATTTGATGCCAAAGTCACACAAAAACACAGATAATTGTCATATTACAAAACCTACTCTTGATCTAAATGGCATCAATTGTGAAACTAGAGAATTGTTAAGCAAAAAACAGACATTACTCCTTAATTGATGCCAAAATATAGCTAGAAGACATAATTGTCACTATATTACAAAAAACGACTCTCAATTCAACTGGTGTCGTTTGTGAAAATAGAGAATTTGACAGCTAAAAACAGACAACTCCTTAATTGATGACAAAATAAAGCTAAAAAACAGATTATTATCATAATATTCACTGTTGAAGTTGAGACTGGTGTTTTGTGAGTACTATTTAATGAAGCTGCCATTTCAGGACTTCTGAGGCGTCTGTTTCTCAAACTAGACAATAATGTACTTGTCCTCTTGCTCAGTTGTGCACCGGGGCCCCTCACTCCTCTTTCTATTCTGGTTAGAGACTGTTTGCGCAGTTCTGTGAAGGGAGTAGTACACAGGGTTGTACGAGATCTTCAGTTTCTTGGCAATTTCTCACATGGAATAGCCTTCATTTCTCAGAACAAGAATAGACTGGCGAATTTCAGAATAAAGTTCTTTGTTTCTGGCCATTTTGAGCCTGTAATCGAACCCACAAATGTTGATGCTCCAGATACTCAACTAGTCTAAAGGCCAGTTTATCATTGCTTTAATTAATTAGAACAACAGTTTTCAGCTGTGCTAACATAATTATTCAGTATAGACAAAAAAAATACAATAATTTGTTATTAGTTCAATAAGCAACTGTTTGTCTGTTGTTGTGACTTAGATGAAGATCAGATCAAATTATGACTAATTTATGCAGAAATCCAGATAATTCCAAAGGGTTCACATACTTTTTCTTGCCACTGTAGGTTTGCAGAAGTTGGTGATTATTAGCAAGCGTTTGACACACATTTTTGAAATGGTTCACTCTCTGGCCACATCTCTGATTTCAGTGTGTGAGAAGGAAACAGCTCTTTGCTTTTCTGTAGATACTCAGGAATCAGAACATTGAGCAAAGTAACTTGAGCCACAGAAATGGACGAGGCACAGATTAATTCCACAAGTTCCTTAAGTAGGATTGTTAGTTGCCATACCCTATCTTCCATATCAGTAATCTTTTGCCTATTATCACAGGGAGGAGCCTCAAAAGAGACCAGTTTTCTGTTGCCTGGCCACCAAGTTTAATTCCCTTTTCACCAACTTCTGAGGATGTGGAATTCGCATCAGATCCTTGGTAGCTAAACTGCCTGATCCTGCAGTTAAGCTCTGAGTATGTAATGCATTTCTTTACTTTAACAAAGTACATGATATAAATTGCTGGGTCATGTACCACTATCCCCTTAAACAAATCATGACCAATGCATGGTGGGGGGCCTGGCTGACAGACATGAAAGTGCTTGAGGGAATTAAATACAGTGTCAAATTTGAACCCTCTGGATTCCGTCTCATTACCATCACTGCCTCCTTGTAATTGTGTACTGTTGTGGCAGCAGCAGGTTCATCAAAATCAAACAGTTAACCCTCTTGGACCAGCAAAGACGAAACATAAGATTGTGGGGGTCTACTTTATGCCCCCAAACTTTGATCCATTTTATCGCTCCAGTATTGATAATTTACAGTTCATGTTATTGTGTAATGAGAGAGACTTTAAATATTTTGGCCATGACAAGCTTTTTTTCTACAATGCTGTCGGATCTCAGAGATTTAGAAACAATTGGATTGGAGATATCTGGACATGCTGTAAAGGCAGCAGTCTTTTGCATTACTGATGATAATTTCGGGTCTCACAACATAGGAGGATTCACAAAAAATGTTAGTACCTCCAACTACTGCTGTCGATACTGCCTTGCAACTAGAGGTTAACCTCTCCGCTACCCGGTAGCGGGCTGAAATTCCACAGCATACGGTGATCGCTACATAAATAGTCATATTAAACATTCATAAAAATACAAGTGTCTCACATGTATCGAAAGCCTGGAATCTTGCTAATCCAACTGCGTTGTCAGATTTAAAAAAGGATTTACTGCGAAAGAACACGATGCGATTATCTGAGGATAGAGCCCCATTAAAAAAAAAAACTATTTCAACCAGCACAGGCTAACAAAATCGCAAACTGCATTAAAATAAATTGTTTACCTTTGACAGCTCGAGCTCAGTGAGGTTGGATGGAGAGCATTTGTGAACAGCAGTTTTCAGTTCTTTCCACAGATTCTCGATTGGATTCAGGTTTGGACTTTGACTTGGCCATTCTAACACCTGGATATGTTTATTTTTGAACCATTCCATTGTAGATTTTGCTTTATGTTTTGGATCATTGTCTTGTTGGAAGACAAATCTCCGTCCCAGTCTCAGGTCTTTTGCAGACTCCATCAGGTTTTCTTCCAGAATGGTCCTGTATTTGGCTCCATCCATCTTCCCATCAATTTTAATCATCTTCCCTGTCCCTGCTGAAGAAAAGCAGGCCCAAACCATGATGCTGCCACCACCATGTTTGACAGTGGGGATGGTGTGTTCAGGGTGATGAGCTGTGTTGCTTTTACGTCAAACATAACGTTTTGCATTGTTGCCAAAAAGTTCAATTTTGGTTTCATCTGACCAGAGCACCTTCTTCCACATGTTTGGTGTGTCTCCCAGGTGGCTTGTGGCAAACTTTAAACGACACTTTTTATGGAAATGGCTTTCTTCTTGCCACTCTTCCATAAAGGCCAGATTTGTGCAATATACGACTGATTGTTGTCCTATGGACAGAGTCTCCCACCTCAGCTGTAGATCTCTGCAGTTCATCCAGAGTGATCATGGGCCTCTTGGCTGCATCTCTGATCAGTCTTCTTCTTGTATGAGCTGAAAGTTTAGAGGGACGGCCAGGTCTTGGTAGATTTGCAGTGGTCTGATACTCCTTCCATTTCAATATTATTGCTTGCACAGTGCTCCTTGGGATGTTTAAAGCTTGGGAAATATTTTTGTATCCAAATTCACAACAGTATCTCGGACCTGCCTGGTGTGTTCCTTGTTCTTCATGATGCTCTCTGCGCTTTTAACGGACCTCTGAGACTATCACAGTGCAGCTGCATTTATACGGAGACTTGATTACACACAGGTGGATTGTATTTATCATCATTAGTCATTTAGGTCAACATTGGATCATTCAGAGATCCTCACTAAACTTCTGGAGAGAGTTTGCTGCACTGAAAGTAAAGGGGCTGAATAATTTTGCACGCCCAATTTTTCAGTTTTTGATTTGTTAAAAAAGTTTGAAATATCCAATAAATGTCGTTCCACTTCATGATTGTGTCCCACTTGTTGTTGATTCTTCACAAAAAAATACAGTTTTATATCTTTATGTTTGAAGCCTGAAATGTGGCAAAAGGTCGCAAAGTTAAAGGGGGCCGAATACTTTCGCAAGGCACTGTATATATATATATATATATATACAGTGGGGCAAAAAAGTATTTAGTCAGCCATCAATTGTGCAAGTACTCCCACTTAAAAAGATGAGAGAGGCCTGTAATTTTCATCATAGGTACATTTCAACTATGACAGACAAAATGACAAAAAAATCCAGAAAATCACGTTGTAGGATTTTTCATGAATTTATTTGCAAGTTATGGTGGAAAATAAGTATTTGGTCAATAACAAACAAGCAAGATTTCTGGATATCACAGACCTGTAACTTCTTCTTTAACCTCTAGCGTCGAGCAATCCCGTATCCGGGAGCGTAATCATAGCCTCAAGCTCATTACCATAACGCAACGTTTCCTATTCATGAAAATCGCAAATGAAATGAAATAAATATATTGAAACACAAGCTTAGCCTTTTGTTAACAACACTGTCATCTCAGATTTTCAAAATATGCTTTAACCAAAGCTACACAAGCATTCGTGTAAGAGTATTGATAGCCTAGTATAGCATTAAGCCTAGCATTCAGCAGGCAACATTTTCACAAAAACAAGAAAAGCATTCAAATAAAATCATTTACCTTTGAAGAACTTCGGATGTTTTCAATGACGAGACTCAGATAGCAAATGTTATTTTTTTCCAAAAATATTATTTGTGTAAGAGAAATAGCTCCGTTTTGTTCATCACGTTTGGCTAAGAAAAAAACCCAGAAAATGCAGTCAACACAACGCCAAACTTTTTTCCAAATTAGCCCCATAATATTGACAGAAACATGGCAAACGTTGTTTAGAATCAATCCTCAAGGTGTTTTCACAATTCTATTAGATGAAAAATCATTCCTGGCAGTCGGTTTCTCATCAAAGGCAAACGGAAAAATACTGCAGCTGGAGATTATGCAATAATTGCGACGGAGGACACCAAGCGACCACCTGGTAGATGTAGTCTCTTATGGTCAATCTTCCAATGATATGCCTACAAATACGTCACAATGCTACAGACACCTTGGGGAAAACGTGAAAAACGTAAGCTGACTCCTAGCTCCTCCACAGCCATATAAGGAGTCATTGAAATGAGGCGGTATCAAAAAATGCGTCACTTCCTGATTTATTTTTTATCTGGGTTTCGCCTGTAACATCAGTTCTGTGGCACTCACAGACAATATCTTTGCAGTTTTGGAAACGTCAGTGTTTTCATTCCAAAGCTGTCAATTATATGCATAGTCGAGCATCTTTTCGTGACAAAACATCTTGTTTAAAACGGGAACGTTTTTAAAAATGAAAAGAGCGCTCCCTATATCGAAGAAGTTAAGAGGCTCCTCTGTCCTCCACTCGTTACCTGTATTAATGGCACCTGTTTGAACTTGTTATCGGTATAAAAGACACCTGTCCACAACCTCAAACAGTCACACTCCAAACTCCACTATGGCCAAGACCAAAGAGCTGTCAAAGGACACCAGAAACAAAATTGTAGACCAGCACCAGGCTGGGAAGACTGGATCTGCAATAGGTAAGCAGCTTGGTTTGAATAAATCAACTGTGGGAGCAATTATTAGGAAATGGAAGACATGCAAGACCACTGATAATCTCCCTCGATCTGGGGCTCCACGCAAGATCTCACCCCGTGGGGTCAAAATGATCACAAGAACGGTGAGCAAAAATCCCAGAACCACACGGGGGCACCTAGTGAATGACCTGCAGAGAGCTGGGACCAAAGTAACAAAGCCTACCATCAGTAACACACTATGCCGCCAGGGACTCAAATCCTGCAGTGCCAGAGGTGTCCCCCTGCTTAAGCCAGTACATGTCCAGGCCCATCTGAAGTTTGCTAGAGAGCATTTGGATGATCCAGAAGAAGATTGGGAGAATGTCATATGGTCAGATGAAACCAAAATATACGTTTTTGGTAAAAACTCAACTCGTCGTGTTTGGAGGACAAAGAATGCTGAGTTGCATCCAAAGAACACCATACCTACTGTGAAGCATGGGCGTGGAAACATCATGCTTTGGGGCTGTTTTTCTACAAAGGGACCAGGACGACTGATCCGTGTAAAGGAAAGAATGAATGGGGCCATGTATCGTGAGATTTTGAGTGAAAACCTCCTTCCATCAGCAAGGGCATTGAAGATGAAACGTGGCTGGGTCTTTCAGCATGACAATGATCCCAAACACACCGCACGGGCAACGAAGGAGTGGCTTCGTAAGAAGTATTTCAAGGTCCTGGAGTGGCCTAGCCAGTCTCCAGATCTCAACCTCATAGAAAATCTTTGG
The DNA here is from genome assembly GCF_057628025.1 of Oncorhynchus mykiss. Taxonomy (NCBI): domain Eukaryota; kingdom Metazoa; phylum Chordata; class Actinopteri; order Salmoniformes; family Salmonidae; genus Oncorhynchus; species Oncorhynchus mykiss. The sequence goes on along the minus strand of NC_143027.1, from coordinate 58,697,843 downwards.
AGGGAGTTGAAAGTCCGTGTTGCCTAGCAACAGCCCCAAAACGTCTCTGCTCTAGAGGAGATCTGCATGTAGGAATGGGCCAAAATACCAGCAACAGTGTGTGAAAACCTTGTGAAGACTTACAGAAAACGTTTGACCTCTGTTATTGCCAACAAAGGGTATATAACAAAGTATTGAGAAACTTTTGTTATTGACCAAATACTTATTTTCCACCATCATTTGCAAATAAATTCATTAAAAATCCTACAATGTGATTTTCTGGATTTTTTTTCTCATTTTGTCTGTCATAGTTGAAGTGTACCTATGAGGAAAATTACAGGCCTCTCATCTTTTTAAGTGGGAGAACAATTGGTGGCTGACTAAATAGTTTTTTGCCCCACTGTATATCTGTTTATCATACCTGTTGATACTAAATTTACAGCAGAAAGAGACTGCTATGGCACCTGGCATCAGCAGCACAATATTGTGTAGAGCTTTGGCAAAGTGGGTCGGGTTATATCCTTCCTGTTTGGCCCTGTCCGGGGGTCTCATCGGATGGGGCCACAGTGTCTCCTGACCCCTCCTGTCTCAGCTTCCAGTATTTATGCTGCAGTAGTTTATGTGTCGGTGGGCTTTGGGTCAGTTTGTTATATCTGGAGTACTTCATCTGACTTATCCGGTCTCCTGTGTGAATTTAAGTATGCTCTCTCTAATTCTCTCTTTCTCTCTCGGAGGAGGACCTGAGCCCTAGGACATATGCGTCAGGACTACCTGGCATGATGACTCCTTGCTGTCCCCAGTCCACCTGGCTTTGCTGCTGTTCCAGTTTTAACTGTTCTGCCTGCGGCTATGGAACCCTAAACTGTTCATATTTACTCTTGAGGTGCTGTCCTGTTGCATCCTCTACAACTACTGTGATTATTATTATTTGACCCTGCTGGTCATCTATGAACGTTCGAAAATCTCGGCCATGTTCTGTTATAATCTCCACCCGGCACAGCCAGAAGAGGACTGGCCACCCCTCATAGCCTGGTTCCTCTCTAGGTTTCTTCCTAGGTTTTGGCCTTTCTAGGGAGTTTTTCCTAGCCACCGTGCTTCTACACCTGCATATTGCTTGCTGTTTGGGGTTTTAGGCTGGGTTTCTGTACAGCACTTTGAGATATTAGCTGATGTACAAAGGGCTATATAAATACATTTGATTTGATAGAGGACTGAGGGTCTTCCAAATATTGAAAGTGTAAAAAGTTACCCATGTTATTTTGTAAATGTATATATTTTTTTCCCATATTTTTTTCTCCATTTTTGGGGGGGGTGTGTTAGAATACAATTTTGGCATTTTGTATATAGTTATTTGTTTCAAAATGTATACCATCACCAATTTGGCCACTTGGGTACATTTGGGCTACTTGTGTGGGACACCTGGGTGACTTCATGATAAATGTCATGTAGCACACTCATTTTGGAAGTTATCATTCTGAAACTTTGCACAAGTACTGTTGCCCTCTTATGTTTTTCACTGATTGTCCCCATCATCCTATCTGAATGTTTGTTTTATCTTGTTAATTTTAAAGATGATGATACAACAAAAATAAAAAACATGTTTTTTTTCATTGTATTATCTATACCAGATCTATTGTGTTATATTCTCCTACATTCAATTCACATTTACACAAACTCCAGAGTGTTTTCTTTCAAATGGTACCAAGAATATGCATATCCTTGGTTTTGTGCCTGAGCTACAGTCAGTTAGATTTGGGTATGTCTTCAGGCGGAAATTGAAAAAAGTAGAGGGGTAGCTCTAAGAGGTTATTAACAACCTCAAAAGCATCTTGATACAATACAAGCTTTAGAGTTGCACCTGAGTCCATAAATACAGCATTAGACTTGAACACAGATCCGTCACAAACATAATTCAACACATGTGCAGAAGTACATGTAGTGTCCTTTATTGTCTTTGTACATTCCTGCCAAACAACTGGATCCTTGAGCATAGCTTTCAATGCCTCTGTTATATGGATACACTGAGCATATTGTTTATTTCGGTTTTCATCTGTACCTAAACTTATAGCTTGAGGATACACATAGGAAAAGTTCCTCAGGAAATACCACCTTCTCAAATATTCTGTTGATAAAGTAGAGCCACAGGATGCATGCAAATCTGTGTCCTTCAAGGTCCATAAAATACCTTCAAATTCAGACTCTGTCAAGTTAATATTAGACTGAAGGGCAACCTTGAGTAGATCTTGAGTGTACTGATGACTAAGTCCATTAAGACTATTAATCTCATCAACAATCATTTGTCTTGTAGAGGAGGGAATTAGATACTTGGCCTGTAACTTAATGTAAAACATACACAGATGTTTTATATATAGACTTTTCATAACAGCTGGGTTCAGTATATCCTCTAGCCCTTCATAAATAAGATCTACACCAAACAGACTTTCAGCATCATCATGAGAACTCACTGAATGAACCGAATAATTGGACATGTGCAGCTGTAGCATACCTATGCTGCCTTGAAATGTGGGCGGTAAAAGAGGATCTTAATGTAAAGGCCACAGTCTGAATGGGCATTTGACCTTTTCTCTTTATGAAACACGGGACCTTAGACGAGCAAGAAGATCCTTCAGATCAAGGCATTGTTTCTGACAAAGACGATTTCCCCACGTAAACGGCCCTTGCATTGTGTCACATTGTGATGCAGCAGACTCTCTATGATGATGACGACGCATATGACTTTTAAAAGCATTGTTTTGTAAAATGAGATTTGCAGCTAACCATGCAGCATTCATATTGGCCATTTGCTTCATGTCGGTGTAATTACTGATGATCCACATAACCTCGTAATGTTTTAACAGTGAGGCCACAGGGACAACATGCCAATTCTTTGGAAAGACCTGATATGTTCCCAGTTTCTCTATATTTGAGTTATCTACCTGTAACAAAGAAAAAAAGTAGCTTGTAGATTTTAATCTAGGTTCCAATTAACTACTGAAGGGACAACAGCGATCATTTCTTTGTACTTCCATGTTAAGCTACTCAGAATGCTAAACTAAGCTTAGCTATGAATCTTACTCCAGTTTGAGGATTGCAGGGAATTTCCTCAATTCTAATTCAAGGAACTGTTGAAGTAGAAAGAGAGAAAAACATATGTTCTCAGGCAGGATTGGCTTACAGCAAACTACCTAGCTAGCAAGTGTGGCAAAAAAGGGGGTTGAGTGATAAATGGCAGATATGTGAGAGCAGAACTAATAAACGGGCTCTGCCCGATCACTAAAATGGCCACCCCGATCAGAACATTCGGCTTAATTTGTGACAAACGCTCATAACCTTGAAGAGGTTTGCCACACAAGATTAGCGCGCACTAGCTAACAAGTTAGTGTGCTAGCTAGGTTATGAAATGCAGCTAGCAATCTAGCTAAATAGCTGAATGTCAATGCTTCAAAATTCAGAATGAATAAAACGTTAACTGTCAACATATGTTACAAAAAACAAATGTTTGCTTATCTTAGCTGGCTTGCTGCTAGCTAGCCTAGGTCTGGTTGGTAGCTAGCTTGGGTAGGATTAGCTATCTATCTTGCTGACGCATGTGAGCAGCCAACCACAAACTCCACGATATTAGCTAGCAAATACAACAAAGTCAATGAGCTGCACGTCTAGCAGCAACTATTTCAACTTTATGTTAAACAATTAAGCAAAAGTTTGGTGGTAAAGCTCACCTTGGTATGATAGCTATCCACTCTCCTATCAATGTATGTGCCAAGCTGCTGCATTCAATTGGAGCCAGTTGTGTTCCCGGGCATTTGAATGACGCCTCCAACGTGTTTCTGATTCGTTGTCAAGTGGTTTCTAATGGAAATGGCAAAAGGCAATGTGAAATATTGACTAGTCTTTAATTACTAACCTTTTTAATAGTTCGGAAGAGTGATGTAGAGGATGGTGACGTTGAAATAGAGGAAGTGTCTGATATGGAAGAGAATGTTGGATCATAATGGATCATACTCTGAGGACAAAATCGCTGAAGTGGTGATGTTAAATGTAAAAAAAAAATGACAATATAGCTTTGTCTTCTACCTGAGAGTCAAGATAGAATGCAGCTAATGTTTGTAATGTAGTGATCAATGTCAGTACAATCACAAACGACAGCATTCTTTTTACATTCTCTTGCATAGTTTTATTCTGTTTAGAAACATCAGAACGTTTTTTACTATAATTATCTGCATTTAGAATGAAAAACTAAAGTAATATCCTTAAAACAATGGTAAATGTAGTGTTTTCTATATAATGTATATTGCTGTATTCCTACAGCTTAGTGTTGTGTGAAAGGGATGCATGTCTGTAGAAATACAGGAAGTTGTAATGTATTTTGCATTTACTTTTTTTTCTATTATTCTACATGACGAAATTTAAATATCAGTTTATTCCTGTAATTTCACAGTATTTTATCATGATTCATAAATGTTTTAAAAGTGTTTTTCATTTTAAAGCGTAAACTCGGCTATACCCAATGTGGGCACAGAATAGTCCGCCAACTGCATAATTGAACTCAAACATAGCTGAGGAGATCAATTTGCATGCAAAAAAATAGGTATTTGTACATAAGCATTGCCATGGAACTGAGATGGAAGAGAGAGCGTTATCCAGGCAGAATAGCACTCAGTCAGGATGAAGCACACCTGTTCCTGAATATTTCTGGAGCAATTCACTGACACATGACAGGACGGACGGACAGGACGGGACAGATGGACACACGTGCCCGCATGCATGGTTATCAGTCTCATATAAGTACTGATGTGGGAATGTAATAGAATGTAGATTGCACAATAAAAGTAATCTGTGTAACATGTGTACTGGGGGATAATTACTTGTACCACTGCTATTGAGAGAGAAGTTTGTTAGGTATCAGAGGGTGCATAGTTAGGCCTGGAAATGGCACATGCTGAGTAGACTGCAGCTGTTTTAAAGCTAGTTCACTGAACCCCATTACAACTGGATCAGTTTCTCTCTCTGTTTCCTCTGGTTACAACTGGGTCAAGAACAAGTAAGCAATAGAAGATTTAAAGACTAAAAAGCATCCTTCAAACTGCTACCAAGTCAGAAAGTATATAAAGGCTCCCATGAAGTTCATATCATTGTGACTGTCATTGTAAGTAGTATAAGTTGGTGGTTGAAAGTGCACGTTTTGGAGCTGTTTTAGCCAATATAATTAAAGTTTTTCAGGGACGATCACTGCAGCGACTTTACTGTTGTGGCTAAATGACTCCATTTGCCAATTACTAATAACTTGGCACAGCATATCAAGGTAATTTTTTTTTATTGGTTTAATAATATAATTTATTATATTAATAAACCACATTATCCATGACATTCACAATACTTCTACATTTATGGTGAAAGCTCATAAAAATGTATTGAAATGTAAGGTGCAGTGTAATGATTTTGCCCTTGGCTTTGACAACTTTACAATACACAATATGTCTTTGAAACATAAAATCTAATGATCAGGTCTGTCATATTTGCATATGCAGAAAGCGGGGTTATTACTTCTGCGAAACTCCACTTACAGGGCATAAGTAGTTTGGCATTAACATCGATGACAGCCAGACTCCGCAGTGTGGTGGAGTATTTCCTGTTAATGAGCCTTCTCACTGTACGCTTTACCCCCTGTCTCTGCTCTCCAGCACACTACAGACACACCGGCGAGTAACCCGGAATAATCAGCACATAAACACTCTCATTACATCAGATAATATTATAAACCCAGGCTCCTTTAAATGTCCTCTATGGTCTCCAACAAAGAAATGACAGAGAAATGAAGAAATAAAAACTGCACGGTCAAATAAGCTGGGAAATGTATTTTTCCTTTCTCTAATAAAACCGTCACCCACCGTAATATTTCTTTCAAAGTGCCCTGACTTCATTTGCAGAAGTTTTAATCTCTTTCTGCATGACTTCATGTTCATATTTTCATACCTTTCCTAGTGAGAATCCAGTGAAAAGGTGCAGATGAGCAGCCTGCCCCTGGTGTAAGTACCCTCAGAGATATTAGGCCTGACCAGTGGCGATTTTAACATGTAAATCTTGGTGGGGCAAACTCCCCAAAAATTGTTTTGATGCATGCCAGCTAAGCCACTACACAACACTAAACAATAAATGAATTGCAATAATGGTGACAAACGGTGCCCACAAACTGTTTGGGCCTACCGAAAGATGTCCCAACAGCAAAGCGTTGAAGTGAATCTCTACCATCGATGTCCCAACACTGTTGGGGTTCGTTCCTTGCTTCTTGTCAATCATTGGCTCATTGGTGAAATTAGCATTCAGACAATATCTTTAATTAAATCATTCAAAAGAAATTGACAACCGGAACATAGTATGCATGTTTCTGAGTAAGTTCTGCAAAAATAGAAAAGGGTCCGAGTTGTTTTATTATGCCTACAGTCATATATCTTAGTGATGTCACTGCCTACATCATTACCTTCTACTCATGAGACCAAACCCATGCCTACACAGCTACATGATCAAGAGTTTCAGTGTTATCTAAAAGATCAGCAGTAAATGTCCACTCCCAAAGTTGTTTATAGTGGAACGTCTGACTAGTCTCTTATCTCTTACACTCCCCTGCAGAGTTCTCTGTCACATTTCTCAAACCGTTTCTTTATAAGAGGCAGAGACTAGAAAAACAACTGTGGAACAATATTAAACATTTATAATGAATATATATATATATATATAGTTGTTCTGTAGTCTAGGACCCTATAAATGTAAGGAGGGAGGGGTCTTATAACCCTTCCCCTTCTATTAATACAACATAAGCATAATCAATTATTATAATACATCAAACATTTTGTACAGCCCCTATCATGACCCCAAGGTGAAGCCATTTGTAGTGTCGGGTATCAGCCTAATCTGGCAGTGAAACAGTTCATTCAGCCTCATTTACAGCCTTTTTTAAAAACATAGCTGATATGGCTGACTTGCTTAAACAAATGTGTTTTCTACTGACAATTGAGATGTACAGACTATGGCATAAGGGAACGATGTGCGGATAAGAGGCAATCCGTACTTTTGATTGACATTAATGAACGAGCTAAGATGGACGTAGACAATATAACTATTTGATCAGCACTTTTGAAATGTACAGCGACAGAATTGTGAAGAAGTGTTCTCCCTGTACAGCAAGTCAGAACCATAGGATAAATAAAGGGACATACAGTGCCTTGCGAAAGTATTCGTCCCCCTTGAACTTTGCGACCTTTTGCCACATTTCAGGCTTCAAACATAAAGATAGAAAACTGTATTTTTTTGTGAAGAATCAACAACAAGTGGGACACAATCATATATTATGAAACTTTTTTAACAAATCAAAAACTGAAAAATTGGGCGTGCAAAATTATTCAGCCCCTTTACTTTCAGTGCAGCAAACTCTCTCCAGAAGTTCAGTGAGGATATCTGAATGATCCAATGTTGACCTAAATGACTAATGATGATAAATACAATCCACCTGTGTGTAATCAAGTCTCCGTATAAATGCACCTGCACTGTGATAGTCTCAGAGGTCCGTTAAAAGCGCAGAGAGCATCATGAAGAACAAGGAACACACCAGGCAGGTCTGAGATACTGTTGTGAAGAAGTTTAAAGCCGGATTTGGATACAAAAATATTTCCCAAGCTTTAAACATCCCAAGGAGCACTGTGCAAGCGATAATATTGAAATGGAAGGAGTATCAGACCACTGCAAATCTACCAAGACCTGGCCGTCCCTCTAAACTTTCAGCTCATGCAAGGAGAAGACTGATCAGAGATGCAGCCAAGAGGCCCATCGTCACTCTGGGTGAACTGCAGAGATCTACAGCTGAGGTGGGAGACTCTGTCCATAGGACAACAATCAGTCGTATATTGCACAAATCTGGCCTTTATGGAAGAGTGGCAAGAAGAAAGCCATTTCTTAAAGATATCCATAAAAAGTGTCGTTTAAAGTTTGCCACAAGCCACCTGGGAGACACACCAAACATGTGGAAGAAGGTGCTCTGGTCAGATGAAACCAAAATTGAACTTTTTGGCAACAATGCAAAACGTTATGTTTGGCGTAAAAGCAACACAGCTAAACACACCATCCCCACTGTCAAACATGGTGGTGGCAGCATCATGGTTTGGGCCTGCTTTTCTTCAGCAGGGACAGGGAAGATGGTTAAAATTGATGGGAAGATGGATGGAGCCAAATACAGGACCATTCTGGAAGAAAACCTGATGGAGTCTGCAAAAGACCTGAGACTGGGACGGAGATTTGTCTTCCAACAAGACAATGATCCAAAACATAAAGCAAAATCTACAATGGACTGGTTCAAAAATAAACATATCCAGGTGTTAGAATGGCCAAGTCAAAGTCCAGACCTGAATCCAATCGAGAATATGTGGAAAGAACTGAAAAATGCTGTTCACAAATGCTCTCCATCCAACCTCACTGAACTCAAGCTGTTTTGCAAGGAGGAATGGGAAAAAATGTCAGTCTCTCGATGTGCAAAACTGATAGAGACATACCCCAAGCGACTTACAGCTGTAATCGCAGCAAAAGGTGGAGCTACACAGTATTAACTTAAGGGGGCTGAATAATTTTGCACGCCCAATTTTTCAGTTTTTGATTTGTTAAAAAAGTTTGAAATATCCAATAAATGTCGTACTTCATGATTGTGTCCCACTTGTTGTTGATTTTTCACAAAAAAATACAGTTTTATATCTTTATGTTTGAAGCCTGAAATGTGGCAAAAGGTCGCAAAGTTCAAGGGGGCCGAATACTTTCGCAAGGCACTGTATAAGCAGACAATGAGAACTCTTACAATACTCGATGATGACATTTCTCTAAAACAGGCTATAGGCTACATGTGTACCACCAAGTCAGAACAGTAGGCGAAGTTATGAGGGGGAAAGGGACCAAATTATTATATTTATTTATTTTATTTATTTAACCTTTATTTAACTAGGCAAGTCAGTTAAAAACAAATTCTTATTAGGGTGAGGCAAATGGGCTAATAACAGCTCACTACACAACACACATTTAGTATCACTTTCTTAGCTACAGTATACTTATCTCCCTGGCATATTACACCATGTATGCAGCAGGATACAATACATTTTTGTACTCACCTTGTTGTGCTGTGCTCACTTGAACAGGAAGGTGGTCACGGCGGTCCTTCTTGTGGGCAAATATTGTCATCAAACTTTATCAAAATCTGGCATTCTCTGGATTTATGGTGCTTTCAAGACAACTGGGAACTCAAAAAACAAGATTGAATCATGACGTCAGTTATCTTCAGGTCGGAGCTATAGAAGGAGGCCCGAAGTTTCAGACTTGGAATTCCAAGTTGGATGACCGCTCAAAACGTATCTTCCCAGACGGAGTTCCCAGTTGTCTTGAACACACCGAAGTCTGAGATTTCCCAGTTCCAAATTTTCAGTTGTTTTGAACGTGGCAGAAGTCATGCTGGATTGACAGCATGGCTAATGTATTCAACCTTTTCTAGCCCATGGTGTCACATGTGAATGTTTATCCTTTTAAGCTTGGAAAAGAGACCCCTAAACAGATTGGACCACACACCCTGAATAGTAGGCTAGGGATTGCTTTGCAATGCTTGCAGTTAGCCCATTGTTGAATTTGCGATTTCCAACTTGTTGTGTAATGTTTATGTCCAATGGCCGATGAGCACCGATACGTTTTATCTATAATTTCTCTTCATATGACAAGGATTGAAAAGAATTTGCCTGTAGACTGTCGATTTATGACGATGACTGCTTGTCTAGCTTGCTAGCTAAGATTTTGAAAGTGTGATGTTGACTTGATCAGTCCAATCAAAGGTACGGTAGATATTACGTGATTCAACATCATTCTATCTGTGGCCAATGACCTTGAGCATTCTTAGGGCACTTCTAATGTACAGTAATTCTATGGCAGCACCCAAGGGGCTTGCATTTTTTAGCTTTCCCCTGTAGATTTTGTAGTGACGTAGTGTTCCCATGAGCGACAGAACACTGAGCCAATCACGGCACAACTACAGAACATAACCAACCCCTACGCTCTGTATTTTCCGCTGGCTGCCCCACCACCACAGAACACACTGAGCTAAGCTGAAACACCTGCATTTTGGAGTTGCCTTACTCAAGAAAGCAAAAAAGAGACCATGTTTGTATGCGGTGTTGTTAACTCAATGTTATCGTTTTTTACATTGTTTGCAAACTGATATGAATGCCAAAATAACATACAATATATTTTGCTAAACAGATGGGGCTCAAAACAGGTGGTACCCCACCTGCCCTGAATGACGTGTCACCACTGAAACTGGCCGCCCTCAGCTTCTCTCTTTCTATGTGTTGCCCAGAGTCAACATGGCCAAGGTGTTTTCTAACCCACTGCCCACCTCAGCAGTGCCTGCTTAAGTGCAGAAACAGCCGTGAGTGTCGGTTTAGCAGCAGCGGCGAACGAGCCTGATTGATAAATAAATGTGGGCTCAGCTTCATAGAGGAGGGTGGTGCTGGAGGAGGAGGTGGGAGAGGACGAGCTGATCAAGGCAGCTGAGGATTGAGGAATGAGACTCACTGATCCTTCAGAGTAAGGGCTTTGGTCTGGCTACTCCTTTGTCTGGCTTTGGGGACTATGTGTTTGAGCTAATCCTCTCTGACCCTCAGCCCTTGATGTGGAGGGAGATGGGCTGTATCGGAATCATGGTCCAATCCCACTGGTCGCACGCACCACGTCATTTCAACGTGGAAAATTGGGTAATATTTGGTAGAAATGTCTGTCAATGAGATTACAACCTATTTTCATCCATTAAAAAAAACAGGCACAACCTAATTCCAATGGAAAATGAATGTTAGATATATTTTGTTTAGTTGTCACCTAAATGTGTTATCACCTGGTCTGGACTCTCCACCATAGTAGCACCAACGGAAACCCCTAAACACCTCCCCGAGCACTCTCGCGACCACCCTGTGAGATCCTTCTATGGCCAAGAAACAGTGGGGTTATGACAAGATAACCAGGGTAGGCCTAGCACCACGGGAAACAAATGGAGAGTCAATAAGGAAGACTAATTCTCTCCTTGTGACCCCCCTGCGTCACCATGCCCAGAGGAGCGGTGACCTCCCTAATCAACCCTGACCCTAATGGTTGACTATCTAATGTGTGAATGCGGAAGGGCACAGCCACAGGAACAATGGGGATCCCTAAACTATGGGCGAACGCTCTATCAATAAAAGCCCCAGCTGCACCTGAATCAACGAGCGCCTGGGTGAGAATGGTGCTGGCTCACCTGGGGTGACACTAGAGCGCCCTGCCTGCTGTCTCGATTCCTAGAGGAACCAACCCGGCACCGACCGGCAGTGTGACCTCTGCGGCCACAGATAGTGCACGAGCTGGAACCCCCTCCGGTCTCCCTGTGCACTGCCCCTCCCAGCTCCATGGGTATCGGAGAGGGGGTGCGTGGGGATGGAACTAACAGACCCCGATCTGAACGTTCGTGGGTAGCCAGCAGGTTGTCCAGCCGGATGGACAGGTCCACCAGCTGGTCGAATGTGAGGTTGGTGTCTCTGCAGGCCAACTCCCGACGGACGTCCTCACGCAGACTGCCCACTGGGACCAGGAGAAGGAGGGGTGACCCCGGTTGGTACATAAACAGACGCACACCAGAACATAATGCTCACAAGCACTTACAAAAAAAAATACCGGACAAGGACATGTGGGGAATAGAGGGTTAAATACACAACATGTAATTGATGGGATTGAAACCAGGTGTGTGGGAAGACAAGACAAAACAAATGGAAAATGAAAAGTGGATCGGCGATGGCTAGAAAGCCGGTGACGTCGACCGCCGAACGTCGCCCGAACAAGGAGAGGGACCGACTTCGGAGGACGTCATGACAATTCTACAAATGTCTGGAACTCTATTGGAGGTATGTGAAACCATTCTTCCTCAAGAAATTCTATAACTTGGTGTTTTGTTGATAGTGGTGGAAAATGCTGTATCAGGCGCTGCTCCAGAATCTTTCATAAGTGTTCAGTTGGGTTAAGATCTGGTGACTGAGACGGCCATGGCATATGGTTTACATCGTTTTCATACTCATCAAACCATTCAGTGACCACTCATTCCCTGCGGATGGGGGCATTGTCATTCTATGGGGGCATAGCCATGGTAGCCAAAATATTGGGCAAAATAATGGCCTGCCCAGCATTTTTATACATTACCCTAAGCATGATGGGATGTTAATTGTTTAACTCAGGAACCACACCTGTGTAGAACCACCTGCTTTAAATATACTTTCACTCAAGTGTTTTCATTATTTTGGTAGTTATCTATATCTACTGCTTGGATGGTTCCATCTGAGCCACTGGCTTAATCCTATTCTTTAACTTAAATTTTTGGTTGAGATGGTGACGTGAATCCAACATATCATTTTCTTAATGTGTCAACAAGTTAATAGGCTATTTACTGTATTGCAATAGTGATATTGATTTGTGTTTGGTTGTCAATGTAACCGAACATCAACAATTGAAGGAGATGTATCTTCTGCTTGTATAGTTCCTTCAGTGCCACTGAGTCTGGCTTTAATTCCAGTTTGTCTAGAAATTAACAGTTGATGTGTTGGAGTCACCTCTCCATTTCAAACAAAAATGAGCTCTTGCAACAGATGCATTGTGCGGATCCAAGCCTATGGAATAAAAGTGTGGCTTTTATTGCTCAATCTAATTCATGCTGATAAAAAAAAATCCATAAGCCTAATGGACACATGCTCAAACTTTTGATAGACTTAAAGGGGCAATCTGTAGCTGATAGATCCATTGTTTAACTTTAAAATGATATATATATCCATTGATTCTTGGAGAATATAAATTATTTGTCACGGATCCCTCTGGAACTTTCATTGCGCAAACCTGGCCCCTATTCCAACTGATTAGTACTTGCATAAGTGTGCCCTTTGGTTTCCATTGTCTGGTCGAATATTGTTACAATGTCCATTGGTGTGTGTAAGTACCTGTGCTGTAAATTTTGGCTTTCGTGCCACAGTGGATTACGCGGGTGATTACGGGTCTCATCCCGTGTCTTAATCATTGTGTGTGTGTGTTATTTATTTGAGGTACTACTCCCTCTTTTTGTTTGGGTTTCTACCCTGTGTTTTGTTATGTGTTTGTTTGGTCTTCATTCCCATGCCTTTACACGTTAAGCCGTAATTTGGCTTAATAAAAACCACTATTACACATTCCTGCGCCTGTCTCCCGAATCCTTCACTCCGAGGACGCTGCGACTGGTCCATCCGGTGCCACCGCAACTTCAGCAGCCACAACTGGCCCGTTTGACAACGACGCAACTCGGCAGCTGCATCAGGTCCTGATCGACCCACACTGCGTGCCTGTGATCGCCTTGGAGGCCGGTGTTGTTGCGCTGCTAGTGCAGCGTGTCAGGGGGTACTGTTACGGATCCAATTTAACTTCTTGTCTGGTTGATTATTGTTACAATGTCTGTTGGTGCATGTGAGTACCTGTGCTGTGTGTTTTGGCTTTCGTGCCATTGTGGATTGCGTAGATGATTACGGGCTCATCCCGTGTGTTAAACATTGTGTTATCTATTCAAGGTACTCCTCGCTCTTTTTGTTTAGGTTTCTACCCTGTGTTTTCTGTTTGGTCTTCGTCCCCGTGCCTTTACACGGCATGCCATAATTTGGGTTTAATAAAAAACCCTATTATGCATTCCTGCGCCTGACTTCCTGAATCATTCATTCCAGCGCGACACTTATATGTAAATGACAGATGAGCTTAGTTCCACTGTCACACTCCATGAGATTCCAAAATATAAGCTTTTTTTCCTGTTTATTTAAATTTACAATGTTTACAAGCACTGGATAGCCTCATTTGTTTAACTAGGCAAGTTGGTTAAGAACAAATTATTATTTACAATGACGGCCTACCCCGGCCAAACCCTAACCCAGATGACACTGGGTCAATTGTGCACCACTCTATGGGACTCCCAATCACAGCCATATGTGATGCTGCCTGGAATTGAACCAGGGTTTGTAGTGATGCCTCTAGCACTGAGATGCAGTGCTTTAGACCACTGCGCCACTCAGGAGCCCAAAAGGTGCATGTTATCAAGATATCAAAGTATCACCAACAAAAAGGTAAACAATAGGCTTATAGCAAATGCAGCATATTGATTTCATTTTTCACATGTACGCAAATAGCATTTCTCAGTATCCCTCAAAGCATGCCATTCTTTGAGCACAGCATTTATTATTCAAATCGAATCAATGAGCCCAATCAGTCCTCCATGACGACAAAATCATAAACAACAGAGTAGGGCTGGCGAATAAGTCCTTCGTTTTGGGGTTATGCTCAGGTAAAACAATTTGGCTAATCTATATTTCCATATATCCAAGTCCTATTCTTGAAGATCAAGGGGTATAACATTTATTGGAGTGACTGGAATTCTGATAGACTTTGGTTTTTAATGTAAACATATAATTTAATCAGATTATAAAAAAGCAATGGGTTAGAAGAAGCCTATGTAACCAACCCATACAGCAACATTTGACATCCATATATGGCCAGTAATGTAAACTTGAATATTGATTTATCCTGCAATAGAGGTCTTTCAATTGGTAACATACAATTTTGTCTTCTAATGCCTCTTAAGAGGAAAGTAATCTAAAAATAACAATGTAATCAGATGAAGTTACTGAGTTTGGGTAATCCAAATGTAATGTTACTGATTACAATTTTGGACAGGTTACTAGTTGAGGTGTGAGGTGTGTTCCGCCTCCACATTAATTCAAATAGAAGTAGCCCATTTCAGTTTTGCGGACAATTTATGTTTGAGGCTCGCATTGCCTCCATTGTTTTCCTTACAAATAATAACTTTAGACGTGTGCAATCCTATCAAAGTAAGTGCCTTATTTTCTGTATATCGTGTTGTCATTTAATACTGTAGCAATATGTATGTGTCAGTGGATGTTGCTGAGAGAACGGCTCATAATAATGTCCGGAACGGAGTTTATGGAATGGCATCAAACACCTGAAAACCATGTGCTTGATGTATTTGATACCATTCTATTGATTCCGCTCCAGTCATTACCACACTCCCGTTCTCCCCAATTAAGGTGCCACTGATCTACAGTCACATGTTTTCAAGTACAGGTCACATGTTTTCAAGTACTGGTGACAAATAATGCATTCCGATTAATCCAAAAGATTGTAACGGACACCTATGATGTGTATAAAATACTTTTTTGAAGGTTGTACTGATTATAATGAGCTAATGCTAAGCTATTTGCCAGCTATGTGTGGCGCCATGTTTGTTGACATTACGCAATGCATTTTGGGTGTCACATAAACATCTGTCAGACCAAAGATGTTATAAGGAATGGTTCAATGAAGGGAAGTGAATGATCATAGACAACCCCCCCTTCAACATGCATACTGCAAACAGACCAAACTCATCGTCTCCTCTTATCTTTGGTTGATGCGAAAAACAAACATGGTGGTGTGCACAAACTACCCATTGTCAGATTACTTTCGATTTCTAGAAAGTATTTGACAAAGAATTACCTTGGTGTACATTTATACATTGATTCTATTATTGGATAATATAATGGTTCAATTATTGAAATTGCCATTATTCACAGACTTTAGACTGTAGCCTACCATTGAAAAATGTACAAAAACACATTAACTTAAACATTGCAGATTGGTAAGTTTGGTAACAGAATGACATTAAAATCTCCCTCGGTTTTTTATGTGACTATGTTTCCCTTAAATATCTACTCTGAATTAAGATCCAAAGATGTCTGCAGAAATAATGGGGTGTCAGCTATGATAAGACATCTCGGTGTTATTCTACACACTGGCTATTCTAATGAGCTCCGCCCCAAAACAAGACCACATTTGGTTGGTCCAGAATGTTCAGTACAGTACTGTACTGTATATTACATTACACTGTATCCTACTCATGTGCTTTAGTGTACTGTACTGCATTGTACTGTACTGTACATATAGTGAAAACTTGTTGGGATCTTGGGAGGGATCATGCCTCCAAGCATTTCAGCCAAGGTGTAGACTCTTACACTCCCAGTCAATGTACTGCCCATCCTGTGACAGGCAGTACATTGTAGCTTCGAGGTGTTTGAAACTTTGGAAATCCACCTTTTATTTTTACGTCTTAAACTAGTCACAGAGAAAATGTTTCAGTCTTGAATTGGACTCGTCTGTCCCTGGTGTGGCCGCATCCGTGCTTCTTTCCAGTAACCAGGCAGGCCAAGCTACAGAGATCAGCCATTTTTCCTCTTAATTGAAACGCTGATTCGTGAAGCCGCAGTGTTTTTTTTAAAAACCTGGATGTTTTTTTAAGCTGCGGTTGTCTTGGTTGCGCATACACACATTACAACTTTAGTGATTACAATATATAGACATCCTCTCAACGCGTGGTATGAGCGGATAATTATAGGGCAAATTATTCTGCAAACCCTCTTTGAAAAATATCCTGACTTGTTTGAAAAACGGTGCAGACTCTACCCCAAAGTTTTAAACTCAAAAAGCAGTTTCCCAGAGATCAGAAGCTTGGACTAACTGTAATTCTAACATAGCCAGGTAGGCTGCGAAAATGTAGTCTCAAACATGTAGTCTCTTAACCCTTTTAATATTTTGCGTTAATCAGTGCTAGATTTCTGAGTGTGATTGTGTTGAATGGTTTGTGTTCCTATGCGTATTGTGCATGTGACTAAATCCATCTTATTTGTGTGTGTGCATTATGAGTTTTGTCCCACCCCTCTGCTAGCCGGTGGCTGTTTTTTGATAGACTATCCTGTGTAGCCTAGGTAATTGATAGGACTTGTGTATGTTTACATGTGTTTGCTTGATATAATGACGATTGACTCTTTCTCCTTACACAGCAAATATTATTTTTCCAACTGATTCTATTTCAGGATTACATTTTTTTTGACTCAACCTATTGCTGTTGCTTATTTTTCTAGCATTTTAGCTAATCACTGGCACTGTGGAAAGCTGATTCTGTGGATAAATGTCTTTGCTTTTTGGCTCAACGCCGCATTTATGTCCACGATAATTGGGAATCACGTCGGCCTGGCTGGTTTTCTATACCAAACTCCGCTCTCAATGTCAAACGGGATTTTAATGGGAGATTAAAATTCTCCCCCTTATAAACCGACTTTGATAGAAGTCCTCCTCCACGTTGTCCCATATGTAGGCCTATTTTTGTCAATGTTGTATGTTCCATGTATTTATTTATTTCAGCTTTATTTAACCAGGTAGGCCAGTTGAGAACAAGTTCTCATTTACAATTGCGACCTGGCCAAGATAAAGCAAAGCAGTGCGACAAAAATAACAGAGTTACACATGGGATAAACAAACGTACAGTCAAAAACACAATGGAAAAATCTATGTTCGTTGTGTGCAAATGAAGTAAGGTTAGGGAGGTAGGCAATAAATAGGCCATAGTGGCAAAATAATTACAATTTAGCATTGACACTGGAGTGATAGATGTGCAGATGATGACGTGCAAGCAGAGATACTGGGGTGCAAAAGAGCAACAGAAATAACAATATGGAGATGAGGTAGTTGTGCTATTTACAGATGGGCTGTGTACAGGTACAGTGATGGGTAAGCTGCTCTGACAGCTGATACTTAAAGTTAGAGAGGGATATGTAAGTCTCCAGCTTCAGTGATTTTTGCAATTCAATCCAGTCATTGGTACCAGAGAACTGGAAGGAAAGGTGGCCAAAAGAGGTGTTGGCTTTGGGGGTGACCAGTGAAATATACCTGCTAGAGCGTGTGCTACGAGTGGGCGCTGCTATGGTGAACAGTGAGCTGAGATAAGGTGGGGCTTAACCTAGCAAAGACTTATAGACGACCTGGAGCCTGTGGGTTTGGCGACGAATATGTAGCGAGGGCCAGCCAATGAGAGCATACAGGTTGCAGTGATGGGTAGTATATGGGGCTTTGCTTTGTCTTGGCCAAGTCGCAGTTGTAAATGAGATCTTGTTCTCAACTGGCCTACCTGGTTAACCTTTTGAAGCTAGGGGGCACTATTTTTTATGTTTCGAAAAATAACGTTCCCAAAGTAAACAACCTATTTCTCAGGACCAGATGCTAGAATATGCATATACAGTGGGGCAAAAAAAGTATTTAGTCAGCCACCAATTGTGCAAGTTCTCCCACTTAAAAAGATGAGGCCTGTAATTTTCATCATATGTACACTTCAACTATGACAGACAAAATGAAGAAATATCCAGAAAATCACATTGTAGGATTTTTAATGAATTTATTTGCAAATTATGGTGGAAAATAAGTATTTGGTCAATAACAAAAGTTTATCTCAATACTTTGTTATATACCCTTTGTTGGCAATGACAGAGGTCAAACGTTTTCTGTAAGTCTTCACAAGGTTTTCACACACTGTTGCTGGTATTTTGGCCCATTCCTCCATGCAGATCTCCTCTAGAGCAGAGACGTTTTGGGGCTGTTGCTGGGCAACATGGACTTTCAACTCCCTCCAAAGATTTTCTATGGGGTTGAGATCTGGAGACTGGCTAGGCCACTCCAGGACCTTGAAATGCTTCTTACGAAGCCACTCCTTCGTTGCCCGGGCGGTGTGTTTGGGATCATTGTCACGCTGAAAGACCCAGCCATGTTTCATCTTCAATGCCCTTGCTGATGGAAGGAGGTTTTCACTCAAAATCTCACGATACATGGCCCCATTCATTCTTTCCTTTACACGGATCAGTCGTCCTGGTCCCTTTGCAGAAAAACAGCCCCAAAGCATGATGTTTCCACCCCCATGCTTCACAGTAGGTATGGTGTTCTTTGGATGCAACTCAGCATTCTTTGTCCTCCAAACACGACGAGTTGAGTTTTTACCAAAAACTTATATTTTGGTTTCATCTGACCATATGACATTCTCCCAATCTTCTTCTGGATCATCCAAATGCTCTCTAGCAAACTTCAGACGGGCCTGGACATGTACTGGCTTAAGCAGGGGGACACGTCTGGCACTGCAGGATTTGAGTCCCTGGCGGCGTTGTGTGTTACTGATGGTAGGCTTTGTTACTTTGGTCCCAGCTCTCTGCAGGTCATTCACTAGGTCCCCCCGTGTGGTTCTGGGATTTTTGCTCACCGTTCTTGTGATCATTTTGACCCCACGGGGTGAGATCTTGCGTGGAGCCCCAGATTGAGGGAGATTATCAGTGGTCTTGTATGTCTTCCATTTCCTAATAATTGCTCCCACAGTTGATTTCTTCAAACCAAGCTGCTTACCTATTGCTTACCTAATTGCAGATTCAAAACTTTGACATGTTTCTACGAACATTACGGATACTATTTGGAATTTTTGTCTGCCCGCCGTGAACTGCACGAGCCTGTGGATTACTAAACAAAACGCGCCAACCAAATGGAGGTTTTTGGATATAAAAATAATCTTTATCGAACAAAAGGAACTTTTATTATGTAACTGGGAGTCTCGTGAGTGCAAACATCTGAAGATCATCAAAGGTAAGCGATTCATTCTATGGCTTTTCTGACTTTCGTGACCAATCTACTTTGCTGCTAGCTGTTTGTAATGTTTTGTCTGCTGAGAGAGATGTCCTCACATAAATGCTTGGTTTGCTTCCACTGTAAAGCTTTTTTTTTTATCTGACATGCCAGGTGGTTTAACAACAAGCTATGCTGTGTTTTGCTATATTGCACTTGTGAGTTCATGAAAATTAAATATTTTTTGTAATTTAATTTGAATTTGGCGTTCTACAATTCAGCGGCTGTTGATGAAAATGATCCCGCTAAAGAGATGGGTGCGCCAAGAAGTTAACTATGTCTTGTCGCATGCCAAGCTAAATGCAACAGGGTGCAGATGGGTTGCAGAACTCGTCGACTTCTATCTCACTATCAGATATTGTCCAGGCAAAGAGAACATTGACTCTGACAGTTTGTCCAGAAAAATGATAGACATGGAAACACTGAGAGAATGTTCAGGAGTTGACATTGGAATCATTTGGAGCAACTGCACTGGCCGTCAACAAACAACAAGACTCAAACATATCTTGGTCAATGGCAGTCTTGGCTATGTATGCACCAACAACAGAAACCAGATGCATCATGCCTTTCTCAAAAGCAGAGATACGACAGGCACAGAGAGATGAGAGCATCAGACCAGTGATGGAACACAAACTGTCAAGTTCAAAATAAACAGGGCAAGAAGTGAAAACATAAAACATGAAGCGCAGATGTCTTCTTCAAGAGTGGGACAAGCTGGACTTGGATGAGAATGGTATCCTCCATCGCAAGACAGTAGTCAGAACGCAACTGCTGTTGCCAGAGGAGTACAAGCCTACAGTCTTGAAGGAACTATATGACGAAATGTGCCATCAAGGTGTAGATCTCACAACATCGCTGATACGAGACATGTTCTTCTGTCCGTACATCCAAAGAAAGATAAAGCATTATGACATGAGAAGCTGCACTTGCCTGAAACAGAAAATACCTTGCAGTGAAACAAGAGCACCACTGACCTACATATTGACAACTCACCCGTTTGAACTTGTATCCATAGACTTACATAGACAAATTCAAGGGGGGTTATGAGTACATACTAGTGATACCACTTCATGCGCTTTGCCCAGGCGTAAGCTACAACTTCAAAATCAGGCAAAACAGTGACAAACTGGATCTTCAATGACTACGCTTTGAAGTTCAGATTTCCTACAACAATACATCATGACCGAGGAGGAGAATTTGAAAACCAGCTTTTCAAGAAATTGCAGAAGTACTGCGGCGTCGCAATGCCAAGTACAACTCCCTACCATCCACAGGGGAATGGGCAGGTTGAACAGTTTAATAGAACGTTAATACAGATGCTCAAGGCACTCACAGATAGACAGAAATCAAATTGGAAGGAGTACCTGAACACGCTGCTGTATGCATATAACTGTACTACCTGTGAAGTGACAGGATTATCTCCATTGTACCTCCTGTATGGACAATCACTGAGATAACCCATTGGCATGCTCTTCAACTTGAACTTAGGGTCAGTAAACAGCATTCTTCAAGAGTACTCAAAAAAATGTAAACAAGGAATGCTGGAAGCGTACAGAATTGCAAGGGAGAATGTTAAATGTCACCAGACAGAAGTAAAGGGAACTACGACAGCAAAATCAGAACCTCAGTGTTGCAATCATGTCCTCATCAGAAACATGACCCCACGTGGAGGTACAGACAAACTTCGTAATCACTGGGAAGACAACTTTCACACAGTTCTACGCCAGGTGTAAGAAGACATTACGATCTCTGAACTGAAACTTCAACAAGGAAGGTCCAGACAAGTCTTGCATCGTAACCTACTCTTACCGTGTGGCCACCTGCCCCTGGAAGTTCAAACACAGCAAAACTCTAAGCCAAAGAAAAGAGGAACAAACCAAAGTAACAGACAAATGGAAGAACTCGAACAGGACAATGATGACGTCGATGATGATTGCTACAGATATGAAATGCCGCCTTGGGAGTACCTAGAAAGAAGCGAAAGTCCTGATGTAGAACCTGCAGAACACGCAGTTGATCCCGAACAGGACACACCTGTGGACAACCCAATGCATCTGCCAGAAGAGACTAAGAACGAAGTGGAACAGACAATGGACTTACCTGTAGACTTACCAATAGACAAAGAAGTTCCAGATCTTCTGTCACCAGCTCAAAGTGACAGCAACAGGGAAATAGAGCAAAAGTCTCAGTTGCCTGTGGGAGAACACAGACCGCCAAAGTTATTCACGTATGACAAGCTTGGAACTCCAGCCTGTTACAATGCAGGACCAACAAACAATGTTGTGTACCAGTACCAGCCCTTGCACTATGCAAATACACTAGCAATGGCCTTATGGACAACTCCTGTTCAACAACAAAAAGAGACAAGCACTGGCTAATACAGAAATAGACTGTTTAGAGAGCAAATAATATGAAAGTGATCATGGACTTATGTACAGAAACAAAGAAGCTCATGGACTTACAGATACAGTTGAGCACTACCTCGGGTATACAGTAGTTTGTAGCTATGAGAGAAAAAAAAGAAAGAGTTCCTGCTGATGTTTTAAGAGCCATACAAGACTTAAGAATATCTAAAGACACATAAGACAAAATCATGTTTAAAAGAGGCATATACGGTAAAATACTTACAAAAGAACAATACAAAGAATGTCAATTTAAGAATGTGAAGAGAGTGAATGTAACATTCATAGAGCACTTAAGGTCAATGGTGATGTTATCGGGAATTAAAGTGCCTTAACAATAATAATACAGAATCATAATATGTAATATGCTATTAATTTTTCAGTGTTAAAAATACAATCTGTGTGCTCTATTGATGTCTGATCTGCGTTTGATTGGTTGTACCTAGGAATTCCTATAGGGACACACGAGTAGCGATAGAGAAAGATATAGTGGGGGTAGGAGGGAAAGAGGAAGGGAGACAGCAGGTTTGAGCTTCAGTAGTGCATGACTTTGCAGTTTTACCGCCATTGTGACAGTGACAATGGCCCAGTGAGCAGTGGACTGAATCATCTCTCTCTTCTGTGTCTGCCTGCCTGTTGCTTTCAGACTGGCCCCGACTTTATAGTCTGCCTGTATTTTCTTTGCTCAACCCGAGGAGGTAAGTACACGCCCCATCTTTCTCCCCCAACACATGATGAGTTCTTATTTTTAAAGCCACCCTAATCTTACCTCATCCACCCACCTTCCTCCCCCCTGTTCAGTCTAGACAAGCTGGCTTTAAGAGTGGGATAATCTTCTAATCTCTTTGTTGAGGGAAATGGGAGAAAAGGGAGAAAGTCATCTGCAAAGCTTGTGAAATGTTCTCTTGTTAGCCCAGAAAAAAAGCAGCCGTGGCAGCAGCAGACAGGACTTTTACCAAATTAGCTTTTTAAAGCAGAGGGAGGAAGAGGTCTGCAGGCTCCACAGAAGAGAGAAACAGTTTGATATCTGTGGCTGAGGCTCTTCTTGACTTAGCAATCATATGTAAGGCTGTCAGCAGTGTGCTAAACCCCAGTGGCTGGGCACTGTGGGCAAGGACACACACACACACACACACAAACTCACAACATGCACACACACACACCCGTGAAGGCTCTTCAGAGGAGGAAGGGGTGGACCGTCCTACTCAGTGAATTTCATACAAATAAAAATAGTGAAACATTTTAAAAAAGTTATCCTTTTTAGATAAAACTATACTAAATATATTCACATCACCAAATAACTGATTAAGACACACTGTTTTGCAATGAAGGTCTACAGTTGCCTCAACAACTCCCTCTAGCGTAGCACTATGGTATAGCCGGAGGACGGCTATTTTGAGTCCAATTCTCACCCCTCCCATAGACTTACACAGTAATTATGACGACTTCCGGAGGACGTCCTCCAACCTATCAGAGCTCTTGCAGTATGAACTGACATGTTGTCCATCCAGTCAAAGGATCAGAAAATGAATCTAGTACTGAAAGCTAAGCTACAGCTAGCTAGAATTGCAGTGAATGAAGTGTGTTAAATAGTTTACTCAAAGAAAGAGAAATACAATAGTTTAACAGTTTTTCTTTAAAAATTAAGGTGAAGCAGCAGAGCTAGAGTGTCACGTTCTGACCTTGATTTCCGTTGTTTTGTATTTATTTAGTATGGTCAGGGCGTGAGTTGGGTGGGCAGTCTATGTTTGTTTTTCTATGTTTTGGGGCATTTCTATGTTTTCGGCCTAGTATGGTTCTCAATCAGAGGCAGGTGTCATTAGTTGTCTCTGATTGAGAATCATACTTAGGTAGCCTGGGTTTCACTGTGTGTTTGTGGGTGATTGTTTCTGTCCCTGTGTTTGTTGTCACAGGATAGGCTGTATAGGTTTTTCACGTTCCGTTTGTTGTTTTGTAGAGTTAAGTTATTTCATGTATCGTTCATTTTCCATTAAAGAAACATGAGTAACCACCACGCTGCTTTTTGGTCCGCTTCTCCTTCTACAGACGAACGTCGTTACATAGAGAGTAAGGGAGAGAGAGCTATATTTCATTGTATTTTTTTTCTTCTTCTTAGTTTAACTTTCACTTACTTAGCTAGCTAATGCAGCTAATTTAGCCTACTCAACAACCTGACTTAAACAGAGAGAAATGCTATTTATGTGAGCTAGCTGGCTAAGGCTATGCAACACAGCTGCTCTTCCAAGTCAAGGTAAGTTTTAGGTTAAATCAATTTATTGCCACCGTTTATTTGATTTTATTAATCAAGTTCCACCATGGGTACTATTATTCCTCTCTGCTCCTGGCTGATGCTTTTATCCAGGATCACTTGCATAATGTATCGTCTTATGTAATATCTAACCCAGTCTTTCACTTGACAGAAACTGAGATGTGGCTCTGCTTCTAAATGGCATTCAGGTTCTTCTGTCACTCAGCCAGTGAATCAGAGCCACAGCCAGAACACTGTACTGTTGCTGCACATAACCAGAGTGCACCTGGAATGGAAATCACACAAAAGACAACTGACTCCACGCCATCACCATTAGACGACAATGAGGTCTGCTTTTCTGTTCTTATTTGTCTGTTATGGAAAAAAATGCAGATTAGCTGAGAGTGAGACATAATCACTTGTTGGCAGGCACTCTCACTTTCCCGCTTTCATTATCCTCAATTTCATTTGTGCATATTCATATTCACACCTGGGAGGGAGGGAGGGATTGAGGGAGGGGGAGTAGTGTTTATAGCAGTCTGCAGCAGTCCCATGTAAACACTCTTCAGAACACTGAGTCACAGAGCCGAGCTGTCTCGCCAAACTCTCACTGTGCAATGAGAATAGTGGCACTCCTGGATAATGAACTACTTACTGTAGGCTTGGACTGGAAGTGGCCATAGGTGAGACGACAGAGAACTCATGAATGATGCGGAACCCTCCAAGCTGTAGAACCAATGTTGCGTTCATAGACTAATTGGATAATCAGAAATTCTTATTTAGCTGCATGGAACATCTCTTACGGAAATTGCACGGACTAATAGGAACATTTGTCTGACGACGAAACTATGAAACTATTATTGGCTTACTCCCCTATTAGCTACAGCCACCCCTGTAACTCCCCTTCAAATAAGTCAAAGTTATAGGTGCAGAGGAGTTGGGTTATTGTCGAACTAGTGGTTATGCTCATTATCCTTCAGGCAGATACAGGTAGGCTCCAGTGGAAGGTCTGAAACTGACCTGCAGGAATAGCATTTTAGAGCTGAGGAGATGAGGAGCAGGTGCTAATGTAAACATGGAATAGCACACCTTCAGGCCTCAGGATAACCTTGACCTAGCGAGCAGAGTTATCCTGAACGTTGAGGCAGCTGTGCGTATGAATACTCTAATTATGTATTGTTTGTCTACAAAATGAGCAAATTTCTCTTCCAAGGCTGCAATGTAAAAGAGTTCCGGACGAGTATGAGTCTGTGGATAAGAATGTTTTTATGTCGATATTATAATTTATGGTCCATTGAATGTAAAAGTCATGTGTTCTCTTTACAATCGATAAACGGCTAAGATAAGGATGCTCTCGTAGTTAACCGTATGTGCAAATAACTAAGTGTTTTGTTAGCAACTGTTGGCTGGCATTCAATTAAAACTATATTAAATAAACCTTTATCACTGTCTGTGTATCGTTGAACAACCTTGCAGCTGACATTGATGTGCATAAACCTCCATTCACTAAATCAACATTCACAAGCCTATATAATGACAATAAGAAACCACATAGAAACCCTTTCATTTTTGACAGGTGGAACAACTGTATAATGATGTGTGTGCTTACAAAAAAAGCAAGTCGTTGGGCAGATTTACATTCAGATTTACGGCACCATGTTCAATACCAATCTAAATTGTACAGGATACACAGCAATCAATTGATATACAGTGCCTTGCGAAAGTATTCGGCCCCCTTGAACTTTGCGACCTTTTGCCACATTTCAGGCTTCAAACATAAAGATATAAAACTGTATTTTTTTGTGAAGAATCAACAAGTGGGACACAATCATGAAGTGGAACGACATTTATTGGATATTTCTAACTTTTTTAACAAATCAAAAACTGAAAAATTGGGCGTGCAAAATTATTCAGCCCCCTTAAGTTAATACTTTGTAGCGCCACCTTTTGCTGCGATTACAGCTGTAAGTCGCTTGGGGTATGTCTCTATCAGTTTTGCACATCGAGAGACTGAAATGTTTTCCCATTCCTCCTTGCAAAACAGCTCGAGCTCAGTGAGGTTGGATGGAGAGCATTTGTGAACAGCAGTTTTCAGTTCTTTCCACAGATTCGATTGGATTCAGGTCTGGACTTTGACTTGGCCATTCTAACACCTGGATATGTTTATTTTTGAACCATTCCATTGTAGATTTTGCTTTGTTTTGGATCATTGTCTTGTTGGAAGACAAATCTCCGTCCCAGTCTCGGGTCTTTTGCAGACTCCATCAGGTTTTCTTCCAGAATGGTCCTGTATTTGGCTCCATCCATCTCCCCATCAATTTTAACCATCTTCCCTTTCCCTGCTGAAGAAAAGCAGGCCCAAACCATGATGCTGCCACCACCATGTTTGACAGTGGGGATGGTGTGTTCAGCTGTGTTGCTTTTACGCCAAACATAACGTTTTGCATTGTTGCCAAAAAGTTCAATTTTGGTTTCATCTGACCAGAGCACCTTCTTCCACATGTTTGGTGTGTCTCCCAGGTGGCTTGTGGCAAACTTTAAGCCACACTTTTTATGGATATCTTTAAGAAATGGCTTTCTTCTTGCCACTCTTCCATAAAGGCCAGATTTGTGCAATATACGACTGATTGTTGTCCTATGGACAGAGTCTCCCACCTCAGCTGTAGATCTCTGTAGTTCATCCAGAGTGATCATGGGCCTCTTGGCTACATCTCTGATCAGTCTTCTCCTTGTATGAGCTGAAAGTTTAGAGGGACGGCCAGGTCTTGGTAGATTTGCAGTGGTCTGATACTCCTTCCATTTCAATATTATCGCTTGCACAGTGCTCCTTGGGATGTTTAAAGCTTGGGAAATCTTTTTGTATCCAAATCCGGCTTTAAACTTCTTCACAACAGTATTTCGGACCTGCCTGGTGTGTTCCTTGTTCTTCATTATGCTCTCTGCGCTTTTAACAGACCTCTGAGACTATCACAGTGCAGGTGTATTTATACGGAGACTTGATTACACACAGGTGGATTGTATTTATCATCATTAGTCATTTAGGTCAACATTGGATCATTCAGAGATCCTCACTGAACTTCTGGAGAGAGTTTGCTGCACTGAAAGTAAAGGGGCTGAATAATTTTGCACGCCCAATTTTTCAGTTTTTGATTTGTTAAAAAAGTTTGAAATATCCAATAAATGTCGTTCCACTTCATGATTGTGTCCCACTTGTTGTTGATTCTTCACAAAAAAATACAGTTTTATATCTTTATGTTTGAAGCCTGAAATGTGGCAAAAGGTCGCAAAGTTCAAGGGGGCCGAATACTTTCGCAAGGCACTGTACATTGAACTGAATTCCGTCATGGACCATGAGTTCACTCATCTGACTGCATCATTCTGTTCACATTTCACAGTATTTGTGTGTCGTGAAACTTATCATTCTGTGCATAACTCGCTGAGGTTTAGACGTGTTTTTACTAGTCTTATACAGTGTGGGCTGTGTCGACAGAGGTCATTATAATGCAGGCCTTGGTCTGGGATCCTAGCTTGTTTATTTCTTCTCCATGGTATTGCATCTCCATGTCAAAGAGCACTGTTGTCATATAATTACACTCCCAGCTCCCATGATACAAAGTTAGACGCCAACCCTGATTAGAAGCTCCACGGCTTGCTCTCATTCTGCTGAAATTGCACTCACACTACAATCAATTTATGACACTACCAGATCTTTGCAGTCAGCCAGGGGATGGGGATGGAGGCACTCCAGGACTAATATCAAAGCTGTCCCCTCAGCCAACCTCATAGTCACATCTTCAATTCATTAGGGGAGTTAGCTGACCCTTGACCCAGGAGGGCTTAGCAGTGACCTCTGTGTTGTTTTGGGCAGCTGAGGGGTGGCTCTGCCCCACCTTTTCAAGAAAGGAAGGGTGAAAAGTAAACCCCTCAGCAGCTGCAATAACAACAGTAAGCCCCACTCTGATTAGAATATGAGAGTGAGCACACACAGAGTCAGAGTAGTTGTTACTTGTGTGTATGCACATGCTTCCTTGCCCTTAAACAGGGATTGCTCATATGCGATTCTAGTAATAATAAGGAAAAATGTGTCCCCTCTCCCCAATAATATATATTGTAACACACAATGTACAGTATACACAGTATACCTGCACTGTATGTAGGCTATACTACAGTATATGCAAACAAAACCTCGAACAACAACAAGGCTGTTTCTCATCACACACACACATTCTAATTGTCTGTTTACCTCTTGTCAGAGCATTAACACGATTTCAACCCTTTCTACTCGTCTCACACTGTCATGTTTATCGTGAGCTCTCGATCCCACAATTATTAATGTCATGTCCCCGAAATTACATTTTGTGAAATCCATTGAAATATACTTAAATTGTTGGTTACGTGTCCACTCATTTTGGCAGTCATCTCAATCAGTCAGACCATTGGTTGCAGGCTCTCTAGTTTGTGTGTTGACACAGACACACACCAACACACATTGTGTGTAGCTGTCTGATTGGTCACGAGACCAGAACTTTTACCAATAAAAGAAAATCATTGAAAAAAAAAAATTTCTCGAGTCATATCTTCCACTATCACTCTCTTTTACACTCTCATCTCTATTTCTCTCATCTCTGCCACACACGCTTGGCTAGCTATCTTTCTCATGTCTTTCTCCTCCACTCCGTTTGCCTCCCTGACCTTCTCTCTCTATTAGGTCGTCAATCTGTTCCCGCTCTCCTTCTCTCTTTCCTCCTGCACTGTCTCCTGAGGAAAGGTGTCTGCCATCGGCCCCTGCAGATCTTCCCTGTCGGGCAAACAGCCAGCCGTACTGAAACCGCTGTGCTGCTTGCAACCAGGTGGTACACACAGATAAAGAGGAGCTGAGCTTTGATTCCAACGCAGCCTCTCCTGAAGGCATCCGCAGCCACATCCAATCTCTATGTTAATCAAACGTAGATGCACAACGCAAGACAGCTGAGAGAGCTCGATAAACCCATCTTCCACTGCTCTCCTCCCTCTTGCTCCCCACAGCCCAGACAGACTCAGGCTCTGTGCACGCTATCCAGAGGCCCCCCCACTTACAGACAGACATGGGTCTTAAGATGTAAATGAAAAACAGGTAAAAGTAATGTGGAATAACACTATTTTCTCAATCCATCCACCGTTTGTCATTTAAATGCGGTCTATCATGTGCAGCATTGTAGTCCGTTCAGACACAGTACATTTGACGGCTGCCGCTGCGATTCAGGTTCATTTGCACAAAGGTTTTTATGCAGCTCTGCCGCTTGAAAGTTGAGCTAAATTCTATATCAAAACACGATATTTCAATTCTCAGCCAAGTTTGAAAAAAGAAACGCATTGCTAGATGTGCTATATGTCCTCCACGCCTGTTGCTATCTGTTACCTGCAGCGCATTAAAACCAAGTTTCATAACTAAGGCATCAAATATTTTTCTTGCTATCCTCAGGAAGACCTCACCATCTTTGGGGATGAAAATGGTTTTATTCTGAGGCATAGTCCCGCTGGGGAATTTGATCAGCGTAACAATGTTAGTCTGACTAAATGACGGAATAAATCAAAAGTTAATATGTTGGCCAGAGTCCCAAATAATCCTGTTTTGGGGGGGGATTAAAGTGGAAGGTAGTACTTTGGGTTGTAATGATGTAGGAAAATCTCCCTGTTGGGCTGAGAAGGACACATAGTAGCTGGGCTGATAAATATAATCATGGCATGTGAGCTGTGTTAGCCTACACGAGGAACCAGAAACACAGGCCATCTCTCTCTGCCATCTGCGTGTGTGTCCTCAGCTGTGCATCGATGACAAGGAGAGGGCAGCGGGATAGGTCCCTGTCACAGTCTAGGCATTTATCCACATGGCGCTCATTTTATTTTTTTTATTTATTTCACCTTTATTTAACCAGGTAGGCTAGTTGAGAACAAGTTCTCATTTGCAACTGCGACCTGGCCAAGATAAAGCATAGCAGTATGAGCAGACAACACAGAGTTACACATGGAGTAAACAATTAACAAGTCAATAACACAGTAGAAAACAAAGGGGGAGTCTATATACAATGTGTGCAAAAGGCATGAGGTAGGCGAATAATTACAATTTTGCAGATTAACACTGGAGTGATAAATGATCAGATGGTCATGTACAGGTAGAGATATTGGTGTGCAAAAGAGCAGAAAAGTAAATAAATAAAAACAGTATGGGGATGAGGTAGGTGAAAATGGGTGGGCTATATACCAATAGACTATGTACAGCTGCAGCGATCGGTTAGCTGCTCAGATAGCTGATGTTTGAAGTTGGTGAGGGAGATAAAAGTCTCCAACTTCAGCGATTTTTGCAATTCGTTCCAGTCACAGGCAGCAGAGTACTGGAACGAAAGGCGGCCAAATGAGGTGTTGGCTTTAGGGATGATCAGTGAGATACACCTGCTGGAGCGCGTGCTACGGATGGGTGTTGCCATCGTGACCAGTGAGCTGAGATAAGTCGGAGCTTTACCTAGCATGGACTTGTAGATGACCTGGAGCCAGTGGGTCTGGCGACAAATATGTAGCGAGGGCCAGCCGACTAGAGCATACAAGTCGCAGTGGTGGGTGGTATAAGGTGCTCTAGTGACAAAACGGATGGCACTGTGATAGACTACATCCAGTTTGCTGAGTAGAGTGTTGGAAGCCATTTTGTAGATGACATCGCCAAAGTCGAGGATCGGTAGGATAGTCAGTTTTACTAGGGTAAGCTTGGCGGCGTGAGTGAAGGAGGCTTTGTTGCGGAATAGAAAGCCAACTCTTGATTTGATTTTCGATTGGAGATGTTTGATATGAGTCTGGAAGGAGAGTTTGCAGTCTAGCCAGACACCTAGGTACTTATAGATGTCCACATATTCTAGGTCGGAACCATCCAGGGTGGTGATGCTAGGCGGGCATGCGGGTGCAGGCAGCGATCGGTTGAAAAGCATGCATTTGGTTTTACTAGCGTTTAAGAGCAGTCGGAGGCCACGGAAGGAGTGTTGAATGGCATTGAAGCTTGTTTGGAGGTTAGATAGCACAGTGTCCAATGACGGGCCGAAAGTATATAGAATGGTGTCGTCTGCGTAGAGGTGGATCAGGGAATCGCCCGCAGCAAGAGCAACATCATTGATGTATACAGAGAAAAGAGTCGGCCCTAGAATTGAACCCTGTGGCACCCCCATAGAGACTGCCAGAGGACCGGACAGCATGCCCTCCGATTTGACACACTGAACTCTGTCTGCAAAGTAATTGGTGAACCAGGCAAGGCAGTCATCCGAAAAACCGAGGCTACTGAGTCTGCCGATAAGAATATGGTGATTGACAGAGTCGAAAGCCTTGGCATGGTCGATGAAGATGGCTGCACAGTACTGTCTTTTATCGACGGCGGTTATGATATCGTTTAGTACCTTGAGTGTGGCTGAGGTGCACCCGTGACCGGCTCGGAAACCAGATTGCACAGCGGAGAAGGTACAGTGGGATTCGAGATGGTCAGTGACCTGTTTGTTGACTTGGCTTTCGAAGACCTTAGATAGGCAGGGCAGGATGGATATAGGTCTGTAACAGTTTGGGTCCAGGGTGTCTCCCCCTTTGAAGAGGGGGATGACTGCGGCAGCTTTCCAATCCTTGGGGATCTCAGACGATATGAAAGAGAGGTTGAACAGGCTGGTAATAGGGGTTGCGACAATGGAGGCGGATAGTTTCAGAAATAGAGGGTCCAGATTGTCAAGCCCAGCTGATTTGTACGGGTCCAGGTTTTGCAGCTCTTTCAGAACATCTGCTATCTGGATTTGGGTAAAGGATAACCTGGAGAGGCTTGGGCGAGGAGCAGCGGGGGGGGCGGGGCTGTTGGCCGAGGTTGAAGTAGCCAGGCGGAGGGCATGGCCAGCCGTTGAGAAATGCTTATTGAAGTTTTCGATAATCATGGATTTATCGGTGGTGACCGTGTTACCTAGCCTCAGTGCAGTGGGCAGCTGGGAGGAGGTGCTCTTGTTCTCCATTGACTTCACAGTGTCCCAAAACTTTTTGGAGTTGGAGCTACAGGATGCAAACTTCTGCCTGAAGAAGCTGGCCTTAGCTTTCCTGACTGACTGCGTGTATTGGTTCCGGACTTCCCTGAACAGTTGCATATCACGGGGACTATTCGATGCTATTGCAGTCCGCCACAGGATGTTTTTGTGCTGGTCGAGGGCAGTCAGGTCTGGGGTGAACCAAGGGCTGTATCTGTTCTTAGTTCTGCATTTTTTGAACGGAGCATGCTTATCTAAAATGGTGAGGAAGTTACTTTTAAAGAATGACCAGGCATCCTCAGCTGACGGGATGAGGTCAATGTCCTTCCAGGATACCCGGCCAGGTCGATTAGAAAGGCCTGCTCACAGAAGTGTTTTAGGGAGCGTTTGACAGTGATGAGGGGTGGTCGTTTGACTGCGGCTCCGTAGCGGATACAGGCAATGAGGCAGTGATCGCTGAGATCCTGGTTGAAGACAGCGGAGGTGTATTTGGAGGGCCAGTTGGTCAGGATGACGTCTATGAGGGTGCCCTTGTTTACAGAGTTAGGGTTGTACCTGGTGGGTTCCTTGATGATTTGTGTGAGATTGAGGGCATCTAGCTTAGATTGTAGGACTGCCGGGGTGTTAAGCATATCCCAGTTTAGGTCACCTAACAGAACAAACTCTGAAGCTAGATGGGGGGCGATCAATTCACAAATGGTGTCCAGGGCACAGCTGGGAGCTGAGGGAGGTCGGTAGCAGGCGGCAACAGTGAGAGACTTATTTCTGGAGAGAGTAATTTTCAAGATTAGTAGTTCGAACTGTTTGGGTATGGACCTGGAAAGTATGACATTACTTTGCAGGCTATCTCTGCAGTAGACTGCAACTCCTCCCCCTTTGGCAGTTCTATCTTGACGGAAGATGTTATAGTTGGGTATGGAAATCTCTGAATTTTTGGTGGCCTTCCTGAGCCAGGATTCAGACACAGCAAGGACATCAGGGTTAGCAGAGTGTGCTAGAGCAGTGAGTAAAACAAACTTAGGGAGGAGGCTTCTGATGTTGACATGCATGAAACCAAGGCTTTTTCGATCACAGAAGTCAACAAATGAGGGTGCCTGGGGACATGCAGGGCCTGGGTTTACCTCCACATCACCCGCGGAACATTTATGTAACTAAACACCTGGATAATGGAAAGTACATCTTCGCTGGAATTGTGTAAATGTGCATGCTAAGAACAGTTGGCATGTCTAATCATTACAGGAAGGATGTAAAGGTAAATGACTAGGAGGGGAAGATTATCCATCCAGGGGTTAAACTCTTCCCTTATGTTCTGGGTCAGTTTGAAATCACTAAAATACTATTTTACGTAATTTTTCCACCATGACCCTACTTTCCTAAGTATGGATCTCAAAATGTTTTATGTTTTATTTTTATTATTACACTCTGTACTGGAATAGTGACATCCATGATGTTCTGGGACAATTTGACCCCTGGAATTTGACCTTGACCTATATCAAATCAAATGTATTTATATAGCCCTTCTTACATCAGCTGATATCTCAAAGTGCTGTACAGAAACCCAGCCTAAAACCCCAAACAGCAAGCATTGCCGGGGTAGTAGCACGGTGGCTAGGAAAAACTCCATAGAAAGGCAAAACCTAGGAAGAAACCTAGAGAGGAACCAGGCTATGAAGGGTGGCCAGTCCTTCTGGCTGTGCCGGGTGGAGATTAACAGAACATGGCCAAGATGTTCATAAATGAGTAACATGGTCAAATAATAATAATCACAGAGGTTGTCGAGGGTGCAACAAGTCAGTAACTCAGGAGTAAATGTCAGTTGGCTTTTCATAGCCG
Source organism: Oncorhynchus mykiss (assembly GCF_057628025.1). Lineage (NCBI taxonomy): Eukaryota > Metazoa > Chordata > Actinopteri > Salmoniformes > Salmonidae > Oncorhynchus > Oncorhynchus mykiss. Next base: position 58,663,785 of record NC_143027.1, on the reverse strand, counting down.
ATCATTGAGAGTATCTCTACCTCTCCTGCAGGCAGCACGTCCGGTGAACAGGTCAGAGTTCCATAGCCGCAGGCAGAACAGTTGAAACTGGAGCAGCAGCACTAAGCTAAGGTGTGTCCTTAGAAACAAGCTAATTTATACACAGGACTGGTGCAACTTTCCTGATCACATATATACAGTGCCTTCAGAAAGTATTCACACCCCTTGACTTTTTCCTCATTTTGGGTTACAGCCTGAATTTAAAATACATTAAATTGAGATTTTGAGTGACTGGCCTAGACACAATACTCCATGATGTCATTGTGGATTTAAATTTGTAAAAATGTGTACAAATTAATAAAAAAAATGAGTCAATAAGTATTTGTTATGGCAAGCCTTAATAAGTTCAGTAGTAACAATGTGCTTATTAAGTCAAATAAGTTGCATGGGCTGCAATAGTGTTTAACATGACTCTCATCTCTGTACCCCACCGTACAATTATCTGTAAAGTCCCTCAGTCGAGCAGTGAATTTCAAATATAGATTCAACCACAAAAACCTGGGAAGTTTTCCAATGCCTCGCAAATAAGGGCACTTATTGGTAGATGGGTAAAAAAATAAAAAAATAAAGAAATTGAATACCCCTTTGAGCATGGTGAACTTATTAATTACACTTTGGATGGTGTATCAATACATCCAGTCACTACAAAGATACAGGCGTCTCTCCTTCCGGAGAGGAAGGAACCGCTCTGGGATTTCACCATGAGGCCAATGGTGACTTTAAAACAGTTACAGAGTTTAATGGCTGTAATAGGAGAAAACTGAGGATGGATCAACAACATGGTAGTTACTCCACAATACTAACCTAAATGACAGAGTGGAAAGAAGGAAGCCTATACAGAATATAAATATTCCAAAACATGCATCCCGTTTGCCATAAGGCAAGTAAAACTGCAAAAATGTAACGTTATGTTTGAGGCAAATCCAACACATCACTGAGCACCACTCTTCATATTTTCAAGAGTGGTGGTGGCTGCATCTTGTTATGGGTATGCTTGTATTTGGCAAGGACTAGGGAGTTTTGGGGGATTATAAGAAATGGAATAGAGCTAATCACAGGCAAAATCCTAGAGGAAAATCTGGTTCAGTCTGATTTCCAACAGACACTGGGAGACAAATTCACCTCTCAGCAGGACAAAAGCCTAAAACCAATTATGTGACCTTGTGGCATAGTTATAGTTTTGACTTGGCTTGAAAAAACTATGGCAAGACTTGAAAATGGCTGTCTAGCAATGATCAACAACCAACTTGACAGAGCTTGAAGATTTAAAGAAGAATATTGTGCAATCTAGGTGTTCAAAGCTTTAAGAGATTTACCCAAAAAGACTCACAGCTGTCATCGATGCCAAAGGTGATTCTAACACTCGGGGGTGTGAATACTTAAGTAAATGACATATTTCTGTATTTCATTTTCAATAAATAAAACAAATGAAAAATGTTTCATTTTGTCATTATGAGGTATTGTGTGAAGATGGGTGAGAAACAAAAAGCATATTTAATCCCTTTGAGAATTCAAGCTGTAACAAAATAAAATGTGCAATAAGTCAAGGGGTATGAATATTTTCTGTAGGCACTGTATGATGTCCCTATGATAGTCAGAGGTTGAGCAAAACTGATCTGAAGTCAATTTTAAGTCAATTTGACCTTTACCTTGACCTTTGTGCTACAGACAAATGGTATGACATGCAGTAAAGATATACCCATGATGCTCACAAGGATATAAGTATGTTTTCCCTGTGATGTTCAGAGGCCGAGTGACAACGATCTGAAGTTTGGATAAAAATTTCATAAAATGTAATAATTTGGTACAGTAATCAAACATTTGGCTCTACATTTTGAACAGTTGGGTGTGTCAACTCAAAGGGGAAAAAAATATGAAAGAGGACCTTCTGAGATACTGGAAAAATACATTTTGTGAGTATAAATCAGGTACTTATGATCTTGATGTACTTACTTTACAGGTCAAATTGACCCGGGACATAAATGGTGTAGGCCGAATCGAAAATAAGGGAAGGGTGTAGGATGTAGATCACATAGCTGCTAACCATGGGCTCCAGATGGCTGTGTTTTCATCTGTGTTTCTGTGGACATGTGACAGTGAGAGCGCAGGGCAGAGCAGGTGTCTTCCTGCGAGGGAGAGAGACCACCTGCTGAGGAAGACAAACTGCATTGGCCGAAACACCTCTTTTTGTCCCTCCCCAAAGATCCTCCCTGTCCTTTGGTCTCCCTCCTGTCACTAAAGCATCATAGCAGACAGTAGTTTGGTAAAGGAGAGGAGATGTTTCTCCTCCATTGTTTACTGGTTGAATAAAGCATAAAGGCCCCATAGAGTTGGGCGGACCAGCAGTGCGTTGATGATGTTCCAGCAATTCGCAGGACTGTTAGCCAAGCGCAAAAAGAGAGAGGTGTCACAGCAGGGGAGCTACGCTTCCCTGATGTACATGTCAAAGTACACTACATGACCCGCTCGTCGAACATCTCATTCCAAAATCATGGCATTAATATGGAGTTGGTCGCCCCTTTGCTGCTATAGCAGCTTCCACTCTCCTGGGAAGGCTCTGTGCAGGCAAGTCAAGTTCTTCCACACCGATCTCCGCAAATCATTTCTGTATGCACCTCGCTTTGTGCATGGGGGCATTGTCTTATTGAAACAGGAAAGGGCCTTCCACAAACTGTTTCCAAAAAGATTTCCCTTCACTGGAACTAAGGGGCCTAGTCCGAACCATAAAAAACAGCCCCAGATCATTTTTTCCTCCTCCACCAAACGTTACTGTTGGTACTATGCATTGGGGGAAGGTAGCATTCTCCTGGCATCCGCCAAACCCAGACTCGTCCGTTGGACTGCCAGATGGTGAAGCGTGATTCATCACTCCAGAGAACGCGTTTCCACTGCTTCAGAGTCCAATGGCGGCGAGATTTACACCACTGCAGCCGCCGCTTGGCATTGCAAATGGTGATCTTAGGCTTGTGTGAGGCTGCTCGGCCATGGAAACTCCTTCCATGAAGCTCCCGGTGAACATCTCTTGTGCTGAGGTTGCTTCCAGAGGCAGTTTGGAACTCGGCGGTCCCGTTCTCTGAGCTTGTGTGGCCTACCACTTCACGGCTGAACCTTTGTTACTCCTAGAAGTTTCCACTTCACTTTAACAGCACTTACAGTTGACCGGGGCAGCTCTAACAGGTTGGATATTTGATGAACTGACATGTTGGAAAGGTGACATTCTATAACGGTGCCACGTTGAAAGTCCCTGAGCTCTTCGTTAAGGCCATTTTACTGACGATGTTGGTCTACGGAGTTTGCATGGCTGTGTGTTCAATTGTGTACACCTGTTCGCTAAGGGTGTGGCTGAAATAGCCAAATCTACTAATTTGAAGGGGTGTCCAAATACTTGTGTATATATAGTGTATCTTGTGTAACACAAGCATATTCATATAGGGATATGTGTAAAGTATATGTAAATATAAATGCATGGACATATAGGTTAAACGCAAGCAGGCAAGGCAGTGAAAGAGTACAAACAAACTATTATGAATTAAACATAGCCGTTTTTCCTTTCTATCCCCTCCTTCTCTCCCATGCTGGCTAACTCGCTCTCTATCTCAGCATTAAAAATAGGCCCGGGGCAACCGAAAACCTCAAGAACCTCTGGAGCAAAACAAGAACTCCACTGACGTGCTACCAGTGTGTTTGTGTGTCTGCCTGTGTGTGTGTCTGTTCCCTTGATTAATTATTGAAGGTCTCACTGGAGAGGCAGCAACAGCTTTAGGGTGCCAGACAGACAGGTTAACAGGGCAAGGGGTCAGAGAAAACGCAGAATCTCAGAGCAACGTGTGCATGTTGTGAGTACTAGATTGGTCTCCCTCTCGCTTTTCATTCCGTAGGCACCAAAAGGCTATTAGGGGAGAAGAGTCAGACTTAGGGGCTGTAGGGAAGGTCGGATAACAGGGAAAGATGTTGGTAGCAAGAGGGGTTAATGCCAAATTAATTGCCCTCTCCACCAGTCTTGAACTGCTCAGCATTTTCAGCAATTGGATTTCTATTTTCCTTCTTTTTGTCCTCTTCCCTCCATTGTAGTTGACGTAGTGGAACGGAGGATCAGTTAATCTGAGGAACCCGCTCCACCACTCCCCTACTCTTCTTCTTAGTGGGTCCCCCCTCCCCTCCCCTCTCTCTCTCTCTCGCTCTTTGCTGCAGCTTGCCGGACAGGCTTCTTTGATCTCTTGCCCAACCCAACACTACTCTGAGATTCGATCCAGGAATATTTCCCCTATTCTCTTTCCTTATGTGTCGAGTATAAAGGGCCATTTTCTCCAACTCCTCGACTGGAGAGAGATTAACCATGTGAAGAGTGCCGCTTTGAGTCCGATAAACTGGAACCACATAATTGGAAATCAAAGAATGTACAACAAATAGGTTGTTGGAGCAAAATGAAGGAATTCATGTTTGAATGAGGTACAGAGCTCCTCTTCAAGAAATAAAAATCTCTACAATCATAAGATATTTTGGATAGTGATCAGTTGTAGGAGCAATTCTAAGATGACTAATCACTTTCATGAGTGGTCACTGTGAAAGTGATTATAGGAAACATGTAGGTTAAACCCAGTGGTGTAAAGTACTTAAGTAAACATACTTTCAAGTACTACTTAAGTAGTTTTTTTTTTGTTATCTGTACTTTACTATTTTTATTTTTGTAACTTTTACATCACTACTTTCCTAAGGAAAATAATGCACTTTTTACCCCATACATTTTCCCTGACATCTAAAAGTACTCGTTACATTTTGAATGCTTATAGCAGGACAGGAAAATGGTCCAATTCAAGCACTTATCAAGAGAACATCCCTGGTCATCCCTACTGCCTCTGATCTGGCAGACTCAATAAAAACAAATGCTTTGTTTGGAAATGATGTCTGAGTGTTTGAGTGTGCCCCTGGCTATCCGTAAATTTAAAAAAACAAGAAAATGGTGCCGTCTGGTTCTGCTTAATATAAGGAATTTGAAATGATTTATACTTTTGATAATTATAGTAAGTACATTTGATCAATTAGATTTACTTTTGATACTTAAGTATATTTAAAACCAAATAATTTTAGACTTTTATTCAAGTAGTATTTTACTGGGTGACTTTTACCTTTACTTGAGTCTTTTTCTATGAACATATCTTTACTTTTATTCAATTATGACAATTGGGTACTTTTTCCACCACTGGTTATACCATACAGCAAACAAACAACCTCACTAGAGGGAAGAGAGCAGCTCAGAGCAAATTACATATCTCATTTCAAGTGAGATTAAATGAAGGCTTCAGCTTTATTTTCTGGCTTTGTAACTTCACTTAGAGCCTTAAGTCTCAGAAGTCCATTTCAATTACGAGGCTGAGAATATATCCCTTCTTTCTCTCTGTATATACAATATATATCACTCATTCTCTCCCGGGCCCTTGCAAGGACATAATTCTGCAAGACTCAGTGATTATCTGCATTAAAGGATAATAGACGTTTCACAATTTCAATCTCTTGCCAATATTTTAAAAGAGGTGTACTAATGTACTGTACCTAACACAATCAATCACCCACCATGATCAAGGATGATAATAGAACCAGAAGAGAAGTTGCCACCAACAGCACATCTGAGCTGAGATAGAGGAAGGGCTGAGACTTCATTCAGATCCGCTTTAGCCGACATCCCGCATAGCGGTTGTTTTGGCGGTGTAACGATGTGCGCTGCGAGTCGGGAAGCAAGTTCAGGGAGTGAGTGCTTTAATAAATAAACACAACATAATACAAAATAAGGAACACTAACAGCACACAGACATGACACAGAAACAATGACGCCTGGGGAAGGAACCGGAGGGAGTGACACATGTAGGGAAGGTAATCAGGGAAGTGATGGAGTCCAGGTGAGTCTGATGACGTGCAGTTGTGCGTAACAATGGTGACAGGTGTGCGCCATAACGAGCAGCCTGGTGACCTAGAGGCCGGAGAGGGAGCACACGTGACAGGCGGTGACTTCGGAGGTGGAACTGCTGCATTAGAGCTGTCAAATTCAATACCTAAAGTGGACATTGTCATTGACTGCACGGAGTCGCATTAAGATAAATCTAACGCAGCCTTGTTTACAAGTTGGAACACTGCAATATAAGATGTAATCTACACCTCAATTAGTATGATAGAAATTGTCCTTATTTTTTGTTTAATGCGTTTCAATTTGAGCGCCATTGTTTCTCTGTAGTCCACACAAAACAAACAATACCTCTCAGTGATGGGTTGCAAAGAACTGAACTAAATAGTGTGTGATAATGACATACAGGTGTGAGAACAGGTGATTAGAATTCAGGTGATTGGGATCTGGAGAGTGAGCTGCGTTCAGGGGATCTAGGTGTTTGAGAGTGTGAGCTGGAAAGTGAGCTGGAAAGTGAGCTGTGTTCAGGGGATTTAGGTATTTGAGGGTGTGAGTTGGAAGCAGACGTTACAATCTGATTGAGTCTAGGCCACACCAAACGTGTTGTTCATTGAGTCATTGCAACTAACAAATAAAGAGATGTCGAGGTCGGTTATCTGTATTTTCTAGTGTGTGTATTTTACACGTGTTTTTTGGACACCTCTTCTAAGGACTTTGTACTCCTTTTAGAAAATGTTTCTGACATCTAGGATACAAAGGGTCTAAAGAGCCTCAAAGAGAAACTATCCGTAAACATAAAATGGCCAGTAACCCAAGAAGATTACACAAGCCCCTGCTTTGTAAAAAAGTTCATATGTGCTAAATATTATGATTTTGATTGTAGATAACAACATGTTCTTTGGAAATATGCACCACACATGCAGTTAAGTACATGTCTTTCGTATTTTACAGATAGAAAGATGAAAAAAGTGAAATATCCACAATCTGCTCTATACAAGTACAGTCCTAGTGGAAAAATGGAACCAAAATATTTATGTTCTCGTGATCCAGTGACCAGAAAAAATGTATTTGCAGTATATGCATATTTTAAAACAATATTTCTGAAAATGTTGAAATACATAGAATTATTATTTTGGTGTCTATATTCAACTGGTAAAAGTTAATTATGATATGATTAAGGGGGAAAACATGACCCTATTAGGATGTGGTGCCTTGCCATTAAATCATTGTCATTTGTGTTTTGGGGCAATTAACCATGCAGCCCCAAGTGACAGAGAGCACATAAGTTTAAGACAGGACCTACAACTACATCTGGTCTGCAAAATTCCATTGGTGTTCTTTGAGCCGACCCATTGAAAAAATATAATACATCTGCTGAAAAATGACAGATTACGGAATGCAATCTCTAGCTCTCATTGATGTGGTAACACACGTTGGATTTAGAGTCAGGTCACTCCTCATGGGGGATCACAATAGCTGGGCTTATTTAGTGACAGAGAGTGAAGGAGAGGCAGAAGATGAACATTCAGGATTTGAGTGATCAATACAGAAGTATTTGTGATTGCTTGGATTACTGCTATGATAAATTAATGCTAGCCCTTTGACCCCCTAAATGTATGTGTAATCTACTGTTAAACTACATAATGGTTGATGGGATCAATAATGGGCTACAGGATATATTACTTGGCTGACCACCTCTGTGAGACCCCTGTTCACAGCTGTGTCTGCCTGAAACCTGGCATTGCCATGAACCCTAATCAACATTCAATACGGAGTCCTCCATCGTTCTGCCCAAGGATCTTAATTACCATGGTAACATCTCAAAAACACCCAGTGCACCTCCGGAGTGTGTGGAGAGAGACAGAGAGATGGATAGACAGAGAGACAGGGACCCTCCCGGTGGTCGAGCTCATTCCCTGTGGTGTGTATATACACATACAGCTCTCCTGCATTATTCACAAGTCTGTTTTCTTTTTTAAACTTCCCCCTTTAGAAGAGCAGTCCATATGCATTAGGACTGTCACGCACCGAGAGCAGACTAGGGGCAAACGTCTCCCTCCCTCCCAGCCGCCTGCCCTCCCCCGCAATCCACCACCTCCAAACAGTGAATCAATACAATAGTGCATTCAGGGATTGCATGTCAGTTCCACTCTGAATGCACAGCAAGAGGAGGTAGGCAGGAGGGGACTGTGGATCTGCAGGTTGCTAGCTAGCTGTTCTGTTACCTCTACCTGTTCTCTACCAGCGGTAGAGCACATCCAATTAATGTGTCTCAGTCGTGTTTAGTTTGTAATTAACAGGCTGCTCCATGAAGTGCCTGAGGGAGATGTCGTTTGCACTTAGCGATTGCCTATGAGCTTAAACTGACATTGTGAAATGATGCAATCTCTATTGCACTCCACACTGCCCTTTCCCACCTGGACAAAAGGAACACCTACATGCGAACGCTATTCATTGACTACAGCTCAGCTTTCAACACCATAGTGCCCTCAAAGCTCATCACTAAGCAAAGGATCCTGGGACTAAACACCTCCTTCTGCAACTGGATCCTGGACTTCCTGTCGGGCCACCCCCAGGTGGAAAGAGTAGGTAACAACACATCTGCCACGCTGATCCTCAACACTGGAGCCCCTCAGGGGTGTGTACTCAGTCCCCTCCTGTACTCCCTGTTCACCCACGACTGCATGGAAAGGCACGACTCCAACAACATCATTAAGTTTGCAGACGACACAACAATGGTAGGGTTGATCACTGACAATGACGAGACAGCCTATAGGGAGGAGGTCAGAGACCTGGCCAGGTGGTGCCGGAATAACAATAATAAATAAAGAGAAAGAAAATGATTGTGGACTACAGGAAAAGGAGGACCAAGCACACCCCCACTCTCTTTGACGGGGCTGTAGTGGAGCCGGTTGAGAGCTTCAATTTCCTTGGTGTCCACATCACCAACAAACTAGAATGGTCCAAACACACCAAGACAGTTGTGAAGTGGGCATGACAAAGCCTATTCCCCCCCAGGAAACTAAAAAGATTTGGCATGGGTCCTCAGATCCTCAAAAGTTTCTACAGCTGCAACATTGAGAGCATGGTTGCTCTGGTTGCATCACTGCCTGGTACGGCAACTGGTCAGCCTCCGACCGCACTGCACTTTAGAGGGTAGTGCGTACGTACGGCCCAATACATTACTGGGGCTAAGCTGCCTGCCATACAGGACCTCTATACCAGGTGATGTCAGAGGAAGGCCCTAAAAATAGTCAAAGACTCCAGCTACCCCAGTCATAAACTGTTCTCTCTGCTACCGCATGGCAAGCGGTACCAGAGCGCCAAGTCTAGGACCTGAACAGCTAATCAAATGCCTACAAATGCCTACTATGCATTGTGTGTGTGTGTGTGTGTGTGTGTGTGTGTGTGTCCCGCCAACCCCTTTTGTGTGTTGCTGATCCTCTCTGTTTATCCTCTATGCATAGTCACCTTAACCAATCCCACGTGTTCATATTACCTCAAATAGCCCGACTAACCGGTGCACCCGCAGTTTTTGATTTGTATTTCTTTACTTATCTATTGTTTACCTAACACCTATTTTTTACTTAAAAACTGCACTTTTGGTTAATGGCTTGTAAGTAAGCATTTCACTGTATGATCTACACCTGAACGTTGACTTGATTTGATTTTAACTTGAGCATTTATGCCCAGGCTTATAAGAGGTTATAGAGAGTGTTTACAAGGTGGTGTAGATGTAGGGAAATTGTGGAAAAGATGCAGTTGAGATGTTTCCCTTGGGTTGTCATCTGGAAACAGAGCAGGTTACGCAGAGAGAGAAGTTCTTCGGCTACAGTTTCACCCAACACTACCAAATAACATTTACACAACCAAAGATTCAGCCCTAAAGCTAATCTTTGAAATCCTGCTGCCAAATGCACACCCCATATCTGAATTAAACACTCTATGGAAATGACATGTCCTGCACTAGGAGGATGAGAACAGATCAGGTATGAAGAAGAAGACAGACTTTCTAATAAAGAGCACCTTTCCTTTAAACCAGGGCTCATTTAGGACATTTGAATTGTTTGGAACTGTTATTTTCTCCTACCTACCCTGTTTTCTCCTCCCTAACCTGTCTTACCAAATATTATTATTTCAACAGGTCAGAATGACTTAACAGGTCCCTGAATCTATTGTATCTAATAAGTTTTTAAAAAAATATGAAAGACATTGTATATTCTGCTTCAGATTACATTTATTTTTATTTTTATTTGCCTTGACGATCAATCAAATAAATAAATTTAACCTAGTTAGGTTTCCAGCTGGCAGCTAACATGCAATGTTTTTACTACCAGTAATCACATCAAGGATTAGGTACTTTGTATCCCGTCAGTAATCTGTCCATACTTCTTCACTAAATCCATCAAGTAGATGCCTTTCTGTCTTCCTCTGACCCAGCCCTTTCAGCATTTTCTTCTCCCTCTGTTCTTCACTGTATCACAGACAAGAGAGCAAGATGGCAGGATTGACAGAGATGGAACCTCAGCAGAGAGAATAATCAAGGCCTATCAAATGGCCTGAGATGAAAGCGTGTGGAATATTAAAAAAAAACTTAGTTTTGATTGGGAGCGTGGAGAAATGCGGCAGTGTCTTAACTGGGCCCTTTCATGGCAAAGGAGAAATATGGTTTCACTGAGATGTTACAACCATTTTCTCTCATATCCCCCCAGATACTTTCAGAGAAACGAGTTACACAATTGAAGGCAATCAAACGAATGGTCCCAGAGAGGAAGAGAGGTTCGCCTTCCACATACCGTCATTCATCTTAATTCAGTACATCACGTACAGGACCCAATCACCCAATCACATTACACACAGGAGAGTTCAAAATAAATGAAGCTTAAAACAGGGCGGGGTTTCATTAAAGATCCAATGCAGCCGTTTTTATCTCAATATCAAATCATTTCTGGGTAACTATTAAGTAAGTACTTTCCTGTGATTGGTTTCAATTAAAATGTTCAAAAATAAACACATATAGCCTTTTAGCAAAGAGCAATATCTCAAGCAAGGATTTTGCTATGAATGTCTGGGAATAGTCTGAGTGGGGATAACTGAAACCAGCTGTCGGCAGAGAGGTTTGGAACTCTCTTTCACATTGGTCCATTAACTAATTTACTGCCTGGTAATGTCCCCAAAGCTCCATCCCACCAAAGCTCCATCCCACCAAAACAGGCTGAAGTTGCAGGCGGTCTTTTCAAACAGCTGAGTGATACGGCAAAAATATCATATCACAGTATTTTTCACATTCATGACAGTGTGACGGTACTTGACAGTGTTTTATCTATAGTCCCAATAAAAGTTTTAAATCTGCTTTATGAGTAGTTTATGACCCTAGGGTGGCAACACATACGTTGTAAGGGATTTCAATGGGTATATCTCCATTCGGATTGTTTTATACTGTTCAATCCAACTTAAATATATTGCACCTTTGTTATCATTTCCACACTGTGCCACGCGGGGCTGCATGACATGGGCAAACATCTAGACCTAGTTAATTGGTGAACTATATGATCCATGGAAATAGTATGATTATTCTAATTCTACAGTTAGAATATAGTGGCATCACCTTGAATACATTGTTGTTTGACATGAAAAGGAATGAATAAGCCAGGGAGGAGTTATTGACAGGGTAGGAACCAAAGTTCACTGATAACTGTGTGGCCCCGCACGACTCCAACACCGTCATCAAGTTTCCTGATGACACAACAGTGGTATGACTGATCACCGAAGATGATGAGGCAGCCTATAGGGAGGAAGTCAGAGACCTGGGAGTGTGGTTCCATTTATATATACACACAACCTCGCCATCAACGTCAGCAAGACAAAGGAGCTGATAGTGGGCTACAGGAAACGGAGGGGCAAACACACCACCCGTATCGATGGGGCTGTAGGGGAGCGGGTCATTAGCCTAGGGGTTCACATACTTTTTCCAACCTACACTGTGAATGTTTAAATGATGTATTCAATATAGACAAGAAAAATACAATATTTTGTGTGTTATTAGTTTAAGCACACTATGTTTGTTAATTGTTGTGACTTAGATGAAGATCAGATCAAATTTGATGACCAATTTATGCAGAAATCCAGGTCATTCCAAAGGATTCACATACTTTGTCTTGCCACTGTATATACACTACCGTTCAAAAGTTTTGGGGTGACTTAGAAATGTCTTTGTTCCCCATGAAAACATACCTGAAATGAGTTGCGAAATGAATAGTAAATATAAATAATGATTTTTTTAAATTTAAATTATAACTGTGTCCTTCAAAGAATCCTCCATTTGCAGCAATTACTGCCTTGCAGACCTTTGGCATTCTGGTTGTCAATTTGTTGAGGTAATCTGAAAAGATTTCACCCCATGCTTCCTGAAGAACATCCCACAAGTTGGACTGGCTTGATGGGCACTTCTTACGTAGCATACGGTCAAGCTGCTCCCACAACAGCTCAATAGGGTTGAGATCCGGTGACTGTGCTGTCCACTCCATTATAGACAGAATACAAGCTGACTGCTTCTTCCCTAAATAGTTATTGCGTAGTTTGGAGCTGTGCTTTGGGTCATAGTCCTGTTGTAGGAGGAAATTGGCTCCAATTAAGTGCCGTCCACAGGGTATGGCATGGCGTTGCAAAATTGAATGATGGCCTTCCTTCTTCAATATCCCTTTCACCCTGTACAAATCTCCCACTTTACCACCACCAAAACACACCCAGACCATCACGTTGCCTCCACCATGCTTGACAGATGGCATCAAGCACTTCTCCAGCATCTTTGCATTTTTTCTGCATCTCACAAATGTTCTTCTTTGTGATCCAAACACCTCAAACTTAGATTCGTCTGTCCATAACACTTTTTTCCAATCTTCCTCTGTCCAGTGTCTGTGTTATTTTGCCCATCTTAGTCTTTTCTTTTTGTTGGCCAGTCTGAGATGGATTTTCTTTGCAACTCTGCCTAGAAGGCCAACATCCCGGAGTCGGCTCTTCACTGTTGACATTGAGACTGGTGATTTGCAGGTACTATTTAATGAAGCTGCCAGATGAGGACTTGTGAGGTATCTGTCTCAAACTAGACACTCTAATGTACTTGTCCTCTTGCTCAGTTGTGCTCCACTCCTCTTTCTATTCTGGTTAGAGACAGTTTGAGCTGTTCTGTGAAGGGAGTAGTACACAGTGTTGTACAAGATCTTCAGTTTCTTGGCAATTTCTCGTATGGGATAGCCTTCATTTATCAGAACAAGAATAGACTGACGAGTTTCAGAAGAAAATGATTTGTTTCTGGTCATTTTGAGCCTGTAATCGAACCCATAAATGCTGATGCTCCAGATACTCAACTAATCTAAAGAAGGACAGTTGTATTGATTCTTTAATCAGAACAACAGTTTTCAGCTGTGCTCACATAATTGCAAAAGGGTTTTCTAATGATCAATTAGCCTTTAAAATGATAAACTTGGATTAGCTAACAAAACGTTCCATTGGAACACAGGAGTGATTGTTGCTGATAATGGGCCTCTGTACGCCTATGTAGATATTCCATAAATATAGTCATTTACAACATTAACGATGTCTACACTGTCTTTCTGATCAATTTGACGTTATTTTAATGGACCACAAATGTGCTTTTCTTCCAAAAACAAGGACATTTCCAAGTGACCCCAGACTTTGAACGGTAGTGTAGATCGAGTTATTAAAGTGACTATGCATAGATAATAACAGAGAGTAGCAACAGCGTGGGGGGGGTAGCCATTTGATTAGATGTTCAGGAATCTTATGGCTTGGGGGTAAAAGCTGTTTAGATGCCTTTTGGACCTAGACTTGGCGCTCCGGTACCACTTGCCGTGCGGCAGCAAAGGGAACAGTTTATGATTAGAGTAGCTGGAATCTTTGACAATTTTTAGGGTCTTCCTCTGACACTGCCTGGAATAGAGGTCCAAACTATTTGCTTTTCTTTAAAAAAACAGGACATTTCTAAGTGACCCCAAACTTTTGAACGGTAGTGTATATATATATATATATATATATATATATATATATATATATACACACACACACTACCATTCAAAAGTGTATATATATATATATATATAAATACACACACAACACAGGTAAATCATGTTTTTTACAGCGCTGGCCTGTAAAAATGACTGTCAAAAACCAAACACAGAATTAAATTTGATTTATCATAAATAAACTAAGAGCAGCACGCAATATCTTCATAAATAAAAAATAAAAATCGTACATAACCTCTCATAATGTACAATGCTGATGAGAAATGGCTACGACATGCAGAACATCAGTGCCACAGAATTTGGCTAAACAGACATGCATCAAACGTAAGCAAAACTGGGTTCAGTCCTATTAGCGTTATTTTGCCCATTTCAACTATTTAGATTATAATTGATGGTAGTGTACTGCTGTCCAAGTATCTGGAGCCTTTCATGCACTTACAGTGTTAGTGGCAAAATTGGTTAATTCAGCCAGGTGTGTCTAACACCTGCAGTATGTCTGATTTTAGAATAAAACACACAAACAGATCAGGAAGATTTGAGATATGTAATGAAATGAATGTGAGGTCAGCACTTCAGCAAGCTTGTGTCTGTGTGTGTGTGTGTGTGTGTGTGACGGGGAGTGGAGATGGGGGCAGGGGCTTGTGTGTGTAGAATTTGACTTACTGTGATTTATGTGAGTACCAACCCTATCCACGTAATGCTGAATCTCCACTTTTCTCTAATCTTCACTCCTAGTTTCTGCTGAGGTGGTGCATATGCACATCAATCATCAAACACAAAACACACACGTACGTCTGTGACGCATAGACTCAGAAATAAACAGCTTAAATTAATGATCTCAGTAGAAGGCACACGTCTCTGTAAATACCTGACGTGAGTTGAGTCAGGAGCTGGATCTTGAATGGTTATCTTAGAAACCCAGATCCTGTGTCAAACTCATTCCACGGAGGGCCGAGTGTCTGCAGGTTTTCACTCCTCCCTTGTACTTGACTGATGGTCATTGATTAGTAAGGAACTCCCCTTACCTGGTTGTCTAGGTCAGCAGACACTAGTGACTGGGCCCACCATGGAATGAGTTTGACATCCTTGCTTTAAGGCATGCCTAAAGTCTCATTTAGTCACAAAGAACCCATCTCATGATGACATAAAGGAACGGAAGCTTTCAGCATTTTGTATCTGCATTACGTACATCAATCTAATCTTCTCTGTGATACGTATATAAGGGGGCATGAGGTCCAATTACAGCACTTTTACAGTTCTATGATAAAGTGAGGATGGAGGGACTTGTGGTGAGAACTTCTCATAGGAGAACTCTCTGCATTGTAATGGGCACTATGTCCTTTTTGTTCTTGTTGTCCACTATGTTTTTATCTATGTGCAGATCTACAATAACTCTCTCTCTGTCATGAAACAACAGTTTGTTGTAATTAATAGAAAATACATAGAGTGAAAGAGAAAAGCTCGACATTAATTTGATCGAAGTGGCTCCATCTAAACAACTCAGCAACTCTTTCTTCAACTTTGGCTTTCTCTGAGAGTGTATCGCACAAGGACACGGCCAGGGGCGCATTCTGCAAACATCTAAAAATGT
Organism: Oncorhynchus mykiss; assembly: GCF_057628025.1. Lineage (NCBI taxonomy): Eukaryota > Metazoa > Chordata > Actinopteri > Salmoniformes > Salmonidae > Oncorhynchus > Oncorhynchus mykiss. The sequence continues at coordinate 58,648,217 of NC_143027.1, read as the reverse complement.
AGCCCCGAGAGAGAAATGAACTAAGCTTTGTATTTACAAACCATACTCAATGGAATACATCCTATCCAATATCAATCAACAGATAACAAAACCATAATGGAGTAGTTGAACTTTATTAACCCAGAGAAAAGCTTTGGCACGGTTTTTGATTCCTCATTTGACTTCCATCAAAGAGAAATCTCTTTGAACACAGACACGCTTAACTCAAGGAGAGATTTGCACATTTCAAAATGTGCATATTTGAGGTCAGTCTGTTTTTACTTATTTTTTTATAATATCAAATGTTTACTTTTATTTTTTTTTTTTACATTCCAAAAGCAAAAAATATAATGTATACAGTACCAGTCAATACTTTGGACACACCTATTCATTCCAGGGTTTTTCTTTATTTGTACTATTTTACTCTTTTTTTACTATTGTAAAATAATAGTGAAGACATCAAAACCATGAAATAACACATGGAATCATATAGTAACCAAAAAAGTGTTAAACAAATCTAAATATATTTTGTATTTGAGATTCTTCGAAGTACCCACCCTTTGCCTTGATGACAGCTTTGCACATTCTTGGCATTCTCTCAACCAGCTTATGAGGTAGTCACCTGGATTGCATTTCAACAGGTGTGCTTTGTTAAAAGTTCATTTGTGGAATTTCTTTCCTTCTTAATGTGTTTGAGGCAATCAGTTGTGTTGTGAAAAGGAAGGGGTGGTGTACAGAAGATAGCCTTTGAAAGTTACTTCAAGTGCAGTCATAAAAACCATAAGCGCTATGTTGAAACTGGCTCTCATGAGGACTGCCGCAGGAAAGGAAGACCCAGAGTTGCCTCTGCTGTAGAGGGTAAGTTCATTAGTTACCAGCCTCAGAAATTACAGCCCAAATTAATGCTTCACAGAGTTCAAGTAACAGACACATCTCAACATCAACTTTTCAGAGGGGACTACGTGAATCATGCCTTAATGGTCGAATTGCTGCAAAGACACCACTACTAAAGGACACCAATAAGAAGGAGAGACTTGCTTGGTACAAGAAACACAAGCAATGGACATTAGACTGGTGGAAATCTTTCCTTTGGTCTGATGAGTCCAAATTTAATGTTTTTGGTTCCAACTACTGTGTCTTTGAGAGGCAAAGTATGTGAACAGATGATCTCTATGTGTGTCTCTCAATGTGAAGCATGGAGGAGGATGGGTGATGGTGTGGGGGGGCTTTGCTCGTGACACTGTCAGTGATTTATTTAGAATTCAAGGCACACTTAACCAGCATGGCTACCACAGCATTCTGCAGTGATACGCCATCCCATCTGGTTTGTGCTTAGTGGACTATCATTTGCTTTTCAACAGGACAATGACCCAACACACCTCCAGGCTGTGTAAGGGCTATTTGACCAAGAAGGAGAGTGATGGAGTGCTGCATCAGATGACCTGGCCTCCACAATCCCCCGCACCCAACCTAATAAAGATGGTTTGGGATGAGTTTGACCGCAGAATGAAGGAAAAGCAGCCAACAATTTCTCAGCATATTTGGGAACTCCTTCAAGACTGTTGAGAGAATGCCAAAACTGTGCAAAGCTGTCATCAAGGCAAAAGGTGGCTACTTTGAATAATCCAATTTGTTGAACCGTTTTTTGGGTTACTACATGACCCCATATGTTTTATTTCATAGTTTTGATGTCTTCACTGTTATTCTACAAAGTAGAAAATAGAAACATGAAGAAAAACACCCTGAATGAGTACGTTTTGACTGGTACTGTACATACCGAACGACAACTTACAGACACATACAAACCATGTCGACATCTCATCTGCCCAGACCCACATGCTCACACCCCCATCCCTAGCTCCTGCGTTTTTGTTTGCCACTTGGTCTTAAATTGTACCAATTAGTTTTTCTCAGTCGCCCATGCTATTTCAACATTCAAATAATAAATAGTTTGTTTTTTTCCATTGTGTCAATGATGGCGTATTGATTAACTTCCAAGTTTTTTGTATTGACTGTTTAATTGGAGAAAAAAAACTGTGGAATGTGGTGCTGAGTCTGCTGACAAATGGAAGCAGATTCTAAACTTCTGATGAATTGAACATTCGGAATAATTAGACGATTCACACACTCTTCATTTCAATGTCATCCGTTGAACCGTTGAACCGTTTCACCCTGATCACGATTTTTGTTGTTGCATGGATGTAACAGTACTTACTATTTACAGTCGAGGCCGAGGTAGCTGAGAGGAGAGTAGACTAGGAAGGAGAAGAAGATAAGTATTTAGTGGGTGTTTTGTTCTCATTGTGTGCCCTGTCAGATAGAAACCTCATAGACACATCCAATTAAACCCAAGGACGAGGGGACACAGTGAGCCACTGTGATAAGAAGGTCTAGACAAGGTCACCTACCTCTGCTCTGCATAGCAAACTACAGGCATAAACACCAGTGGAGGCTGCTGACGGGAGGACGGCTCATAATAATGCCTGGAATAGAGTCAATGGAAGGGATGGTTGTGTTTGATACCATTCCTTGGACTTTATCCCAGCCATTACTATGAGCCGTCCTCCCGTCAGCAGCCTCCACTGATAAACACCCATCCCAAATACAGAGGAGCGAGTAAGAGAGATGCACACATCGTGATCTGTGATAAATTGGGGTATTGGGGTGGAGAGTTGGACTGGATGGCTGGATGGCGGTTGAATATGGGGGTTACTATGGCCAAGGAAGCAACCGGGACCTTTAGTTGGGGTCTCCAGCTCTGGGGAGCATCGTGTTCTCTAGTTAGCCCAATTAGGCAGGCCCATGGACCATTAGCATGCTGCCGCTGTAGAGCCTGCCGGAGCCTGCCTGCCTGCCGGTTGGAACGGCAAGCACACTTAGAGTTCTCCCTCCCTCTCAAGGCCTCGTCCTTCCACCCTCTAACCTCTTTACCGCTGCTGCCTCCAGTGAGGTTCTGATCCACCGCCGGAGGTCATCATTATCAACCCGGCTCAAACACTGCCAGGAAGCCAGCGAGCAACCATCCTGCATGTCTATTTATCATAGTCATCTATCTCTCTCTGTACCTCTCTCTCTCTCTATCCCTCACTATCCTCCCACCCCGCTCTCTCTTTCTCCCCCCCCCTCTCTCTATCCCTCACTATCCTCCCACCCCCGCTCTCTCTTTCTCTCCCCCCCTCTTTCTCTCTCTATCCCTCACTACCCCCCCTCTCTCTCTATCCCCTCTCTCTCTCTCTCTCTCTCTCTCTCTCTCTATCCATCTCACTCTTTCCCTCACTCTCTGTCTCTCTCCCTCACTGTAAACAGATTCCCTATTTGCTGACGAGACTATGAGTGAGCATCACATCTGTGCACTGAACATCAAAGCGCACTTGTGATATGTAAATAGTGCAGAACTAAACGTCAGAAGTATTGTTGAATAATTTATTTCATCCATAGGTCTCTCTGAAGAGGAGTCTGTATGGATCAAAAGGGAACATAAATAGAGCCGATAAACATACTGTCATATTAATTACTATTATGATAATGCACAGCCTGCTCCTTTATGCAACTTACCACCGACACCTTTAATAAACACTCTTTGAAGGAACAAAGTGGGGCATTAGTGCGCTGGACACACACACACACACACAGTATGTCCAAGGTTTAGATACGAGCTGGTGTGTGTTGTGGCTGCTGAAGCGTGCTGAGTTAGTGTACTCGCATGGTCTTTGAGACAGACACACACTGACTCACTCTGGAAATGAGCACTGGAATGGCTTCACACGTGTGTGCCTTCAGCCCCTCAGCTCTGTGATCAAGTTTAACCCGCTCACAGTCCCCATGGCTCCCTTTTAAAGATAGTGTGTGTGTGTACAATCTAAAACACACAGTAATATGAAACGCAGTAACTGAACTCATCATGAGTGGCTGCAGTGGCTCGCGGGTCTACGTACCCACATCCATACCCACGCATGCAGTCAGAGCCGGCCCTAGCCTTCTGGGGGCCCTAAGTGAAACATTGTATTGGTCCCCCTCTTGACAGCATAAAGAAAACATTGACATTTTAGAGTTCATTTCCTGCCATTTTTTATCTGATATCTGAGTGAGAATGAATGGGGGCCACCCATTCGGTAATTCGACCATGTTTGCTATAAATTTAGATAGCTGGCTAGATGAATTTACCAATCTAAAAAATGTTAGCTGACACGGACTAATTGAGTGACTGTCAGTGACTGACCACATTTAGAAATTTCACCTTGTCTTTTCTACTTTTCTAACTCTCAACAGTAAGTTGAGTTCCTAAAGCTGAGCTGAGTTCCTAAAAATATTAAAAACAACCAGGGACCTACAACAGGGGGGCCCTGCCTTAAAGGATCATATACACACCACATACACACTCTCTCACACAACACACCATAACACAGACAACACAGCCTGCAGGCACACACACACAGATGCCCGTGAGCACACAGACACAACCACCCCCCACTGTTCTCAGTGCTACACTACACTAGCCGACTGCTCCTTTGTGTGACACATTGTAAAATCAGAGAGATTAGACTGTTTAAAAAATGTCCAAGCACTGAGGCATGCTGGAGCCAAACCTCAGAGCTTCACAAAAGCTCTCGTACAAATAGAAATACACACAGATGCGGGCGCACACCCCCCCCCCCCCCCACACACACACACACACCAACACAACACACAAGCATAACATTTTCATTCTTCGACATCTGTGTTGAATCCCCTGTCACCAGAAGTGAAGGAAGCTCTGCATGTAATAACCTAACAATCAAACAGTCTCAGATAGAATGAGGCGACAGAATGAGGCGTTGAATTCCATTTCATCACATCTGACAGAAAATATACACCCCTTCCCTCCCTCCCCATCTCTACCATCCTCCCTCCATCCGTACTCCTCCCTCCGCCATTCCATACATCTGTCCTTGCTCACTACACTGCCAGATTTTGTACCGTCTCTTCTTGCATCTTTCAACCCACCCCATGCTTTGCCGTACCTTTCATATCAGTAGTCTCTCCTTGGTCTTCCTTCCAAGTCTTTCTCCTTGGATTCCCATGTCCCTTTAGTGCGCTGGCTCTGGGAATTGGGCTGCTCTTCCTGCTGTTGAAATTCAAACAACCTGATATCACTTTGGTCAGTGCGTATAGAAAGGAAAGAGGAGGATCCCCCCCACCAGGTATTCTCCTCTCTCCAGATCTCTCTTTCATAATGCAGTGTCTCAACCACCAACTCCTCCAGGCTACATTCTCAAACCCATGAGGTCCATACAACACCATAGCTTCAAGTGTTCACGATCAAACGCGCAAGACTGAAGCAACAGAAAGGGTAAAAATGTATATTTTAAAATGCATGTGTCCATACAGGCACTTTCCTCACGACCTTGCATCATTATCCCATGGCACCATAACTGCAGGCCACAGAATAAACTAGAGAGTCAATTATCATGCCAATTGGGGTGCACAGCATAGTGAGTTGTGGCTGAGCTCGTTCTATTTCTCCAGACATTTTGTCAGAGGTCTTTGACCTCAACCTGGGCAGCACTGTGGATCCAGCTCTGTGTGAGTCTGCGTGATGTTTCCGCACCACTATACTGAGCAGCGCATGGCAGAGGAACGGGGTCCACTGGCTGTGTGACCGAGGCCCGCGTACTTTCAGGGTCACTGGCGTATCAAGGCTGTGTAATCGCCCTCTCATGTGTGCTACGTTCCAGCAGCCTGACTGACCAACGTCTGCCAGCAGTAGTGATGTGGTAGTAATAAGCCCATGCCTATCTGACTGGGCTGTCCTCTGAGCAGAGGGGAGACAGGAAATGGCTTCGTTCATGTTATGATCTCTGCATTACAGATTTGACAGGTTATCCCTGTACCATTAACAACCCAGTCATTTGCACTTTAACTGTACAGACTAAGTGTGGTCAGCAGGAAACTACAATCCTCTTCCCCATTGCATATTCACCATGTTATAAAGTAGTCACTGCAGACCACAGGCTTACTGGTCAGCTACTACACCAACATGACAAAATACTTTATTACTCACAGTAGTGTTTTTGCAGACAGTATTCACTGAAGTCTGCAAAAACACTGCAGTGAATACTGTACTATTTACTGTAGCATACTGTAATATTTACAGTTAACTATAGTATAAATATTGTAGTAAAATAACTGTATATACATTAGTAATTAATGTAGTGTTTTGCGGACCTTACTGTAGTAATTACTATAGTGTTTTCTTATCTTTGACATAGAAGTGGAGGCTTTCTCCGTCAGGAAACCCATTGGAGAGATACTAAATCATCTTAAATGGCACTGACCGTCACTGGTAGGTAGGACTTGGGTCTGAACAGATAGTTCAGAGCTTCTGCTCTTTTTATAACCAGTAGGGAACACAATATGGGAACTTCCATTTTTAGGTTGCAGGGAGGTTCTGAAAATGTTTTACTATGGTTGCCTAAAGGTTTCCCTGGGAGGTTTTTAATAAAACTCTGATAATTAAAATAATAGGTTGTTTTGAGGTTTTTGTATAGCTTCCTTAAAAATGTCACTGAATGTTACAAGAGTACTTTTAATAACACTGCTAGCTTATTATATTTTTTTCTCAATCCAAGCACATATAGGACACATGGAAATGTAGTGGGGTAATATTTATAATATAAGGGGGCGTTGGTAAATTCAGAGCGGTGTCCGATTGTCCATTCGTAAATTCGGAGCGTTTCGCTGTCAGAATGTTCAGAACGCACACTGGACGCCCTGGCCGAGGAGTAGGGTTGATCCATGCGTACTGGCCTCAACGGCAGGCAAGCACCCAAGCTAACTGGTTAAAATGAAAATGTCATCTGACTCCATGAAGATAATGAAAATATGCACGTAAGCATTCGACAATGAGTTGACATTGACTAGTAAGAATTGGTCTGAGAATTGCTTATATCAATGGTAGATATTTAATTACATTGTAAAATGTATGAAATCACATGCAATGCATAACATTACAAGACAATGCTGACATTAACAAAGCATCATTCTAGGCATATTCAATGAGTGTACAAAACACTGTAGTGCAACAGCCTCTTCCTCAACATGATCACGATAAAGGAGATGATTGTGGACTGAAGGAAAGGGAGGACCGAGCACACCCCCATTCTCATTGATGGGGCTGTAGTGGAGCAGGTTGAGAGCTTCAAGATCCTTGGTGGAGACATCACCAACAAACTAACATGGTCCAAGCACACCAAGTCAGTTGTGAAGAGGGCACGACAAAACCTATTCCCCCTCAAGATTTGGCATGGGTCCTCAGATCCTCAAAAGGTTTTACAGCTGCACCATCGAGAGCATCCTGACGGGTTGCATCAGTGCTTGGTATGATGCGCTCTGTCTCCTAGAGATGAGCGTACTTTGTTGTGAAAAGTGCAAATCAATCCCAGAACAACAGCAAAGGACATTTTGAAGATGCTGGAGGAAACAGGTACAAAAGTATCTATATCCACAATAAAATGAGTCCTATATCGACACAACCAGAATGGCCGCTCAGCCAGGAAGAAGCCACTGCTCCAAAACCGACATAAAAAAGCCAGGCTAGGGTTTGCAACTGCACATGGGGACAAAGATCGTACTTTTTGGAGAAATGTCCTCTGGTCTGATGAAACAAAAATAGAACTTTTTGGCCATTATGACCATCATTATGTTTGGAGGAAAAAGGGGGAGGCTTGCAAGCAGAAGAAGACCATTCCAACCATGAAGCACAGGGGTGGCAGCATCATGTTGTGGTTGTGCTTTGCTGCAGGAGGGACTGGTGCACTTCACAAAAAAGATGTCATCATGAGGGAGGAAAAGTATGTGGATATATTGAAGCAACATCTCAAGGCATCAGTTAAAGTTAAAGTTTGGTTAAAGTTAAAGCTTGGTCGCAAATGGGTCTTCCAAATGGACAATGACCCCAAACAGACTTCCAAAGTTGTGGCAAAATGGCTTAAGTACAACAAATCCAAGGTATTGGAGTGGCCATCACAAAGCCCTGACCTCAATCCCATAGAAAATGTGTGGGCAGAACTGAAAAAGTGTGTGCGAGCAAGGAAGCCAACAAACCTGACTCAGTTTCACCAGTTCTGTCAGGAGGAATGGTCCAAAATTCACCCAACTTATTGTGGGAAGCTTGTGGAAGACTACCTGAAACATTTGACCCAAGTTAAACAATTTCAAGGCAATGCTACGAAATACTAATTGAGTGTATGTAAACTTCTGACCCACTGGGAATGTGATGAAAGAAATAAAAGCTGAAATAAATAATTCTCTCTACTATTATTCTGACATTTCACATTCTTAAAATAAAGTGGTGATCCTAACTGACCTAAGACATGGAATTTTTACTCAGATTTTTTCTCTGTCAGGAATTGTGAAAAACTGAGTTTAAATATATTTGGCTGAGGTGTATGGAAACTTCCGTCTTCAAATGTATACCACTTGAATCCTGTTTCAGTAATAATGAAATCAGACCTTCTTGTTGCGTGTCCGATAATCTATCGTTTATAGTGGTTAAAACATGCAAATAATGATCCTCTGAGTATATAAAAAAAAGTTTGGTATACTTCCACTGGAATGCCATCCAGTCCTGGAGTTTTCCTGGATTTAAAGGATTTAATTGCATCAAGAAGTTCCTTCTCTGTAATTCGGCTTTCACATGAGTCTTTCTGTTAATTTTACATTATTAATAGGAAAGAAAGCCATACTTATAGCTTCGGTTAGTGGAGATGGAGGAGACTGAAACGAAAACATATTCTTAAAGTACTTTACTTCCTCTTTCAAAATATCGTTCTGTGAATCATGCGTGAATCCATCATATACAACAAGTTTCAATACTTTTTTTGGTAGGATTTCTGTGTTGAAGATAATATTATAATAATTTGGTGCATTTTTCCCAATATTCCATCTAGTTCGCTTATTTTTATAATATATTACACTGGATCTTTCTTGAATGAGTTCCTCCATTTCATTTTGTTTTTCCTCTAACTTACTCTGTGCCTCTATGGTACAGTTTTTATTGCTTTCAATCTGTACTGTTAGTCCTTCAATTTCTTTTGTTAATATGGACTCTTTTGACCTAAATACATTTTGTTTTAGAGATGAGTACTGAATTGCATGGCCTCTAAATGCACATTTAAAAGTGGCCCATTCAATAAAGGGATCTGCTGTATCTACTGTATATGCTATGTTGGAAAAAGTATGTTTTAAATTCTTCTGTCCTAGTTGTAAACAAGTTATCATTCAGTAGGCTTTGATAAAATTTCCAATATCCTCGCCCACGTGGAAATTCTGTAAGAGTAACATATATGCCAATTATGTGATGATTCGACAGCATTCTGTCCCCTATCAACACTTTTTAAACTTTTGGTGCCTTAGGGAATGACACAAGTAAGTAATCAAGACGACTAGCATGATTAATCCTGATCAATTTTATGCTATTTTTAAAGGACAAAAAAAATAGCTTTTCTTTCAAAAACAAGGACATTTCTAAGTGACCCCAAACGTTTGAGCAGTAGTGTACATGTACATATTACCTCAATTACCTCAACACTGTATATAGCTGTATATACTGTATATAGCCTCACTATTGTTATTTTACTGCTGCTCTTTAATTATTTGTTACTTTTATCTCTTACATTTTTTAGGTATTTACTTAAAATTGCGTTGTTGGTTAAGGGCTTGTAAGTAAGAATTTCGAGGCATGTGACAAATGAAATTTTATTTGATTTTAATTTGATTCGGAAAGTATTCAGACCCCTTGACATTTTCTACATTTTGAGGGAGTGGACTTTATCGGAGAGCTGTGTGTCAGGCTAGAAGGTACTGCATTATTGCTGTGATCTTGGCTATATGAAGGAAGGGTGGAGGGGGGGGGGGGGGGGTTGCTGCTATAGATTGGGGTCTCTGACTCAGTGTGAGAGGGTAATGATGGCCTGATAATTCAGCATAGACTTCAAAAGCCTGTACCAGATGACGTTTTTCAATCTATGGATTCCAGGCGTCACTAAGCCATAAAAAGTTCCACCCGTGAAGAGTAAGTAATACAGGATTCAAAGTAATGGAGGAATTACTCAAGTATTAAGCATCGCACTGTGTCAAAGAGCACAAGTCTGTTATCGGTTTCCAAAGGCCACGCTTTCAACTTCGTAGATATTATTCTCTCTTCTCTCTGTCAGATTCCTTCCCATTTTACTGACATTTTCATCTGAAATAGGTTACAGCACTTTGATTGATTTATCACCTTTATGATTAGCATTATCAAATCAAAGAGCATGATTGTACAGTCTTTCATTAATTGTGAATGTGACCCCGTTAGTAGTAGTAGAGGCAGCGGTCGACAAGGGCTGAAGAGTTTAACTTTGGGTCTGAGATGGGGCTGCCCTCTTTTTGATTTAATAAAGAGTTGAAAAGTGGGACTCCAGATGTTTCTCTTGTTCCAATGCCTTCTGGCTCCATCTTCCAAGGGCTGGAATCTATTCAATTATATTCATAAATATAATATAATCTCACAGTTGACAAATATAGAATGGATTTGTATTATTTAAATGCAACCTGGGAGAAATGTGTTGAATAAAATTACAGCGAGAATATGCAAATTGGATAAGAAGATTAAAAAGATCAACGGAGGCTGCTCTAAAGTGGCATGGAGGGCTTTGCACCAACGAGAGTAGGCGGAGAGGAAAAGGGAAGAGGAAAAGAGAGGGATGAGGTGGGTGGAGCGAAATAAGGCAATCAGGTGAGAGCAGAGAGAAAACAAGGAGGAGAAAAAGGATAAAGGGGAGGAAAGAAAATAGGAGCAGGATTATTATACAAAGTTTTCGGCTGGGGAAAGAAAGAGTATAAGAATGATGAGACTGTAAAGGGGGATGATGCTGATTGCATCTCTGACTCCATTGTACACACTTCAACTAAACTTAATGAGGTCTTACCAAGTTGAACTTTCTCCCAATTAATTGTAATTAATCACAAGCTGTCACTCCTCATGAAACAATGAAATACCATGAATAAAACAGAGCAAACTGTCAGTGAAAACATGACTCATTCTCTATCAGCTTCTCAATATCATTTCACTATTTCAACACATTATTTGTGGCCATTTGAGGCTAATAAATAGCACATTTTCATGGCAACTGTTAATAAAGTTCCCTATCTTGTCTGAGCATGGCTTCTCATTACCGTGGTAACAATTATCCTAGCAGTCTGCTCCCTATCAGAGTGACGGATCGGATGGGATGATATCTTTTCAAAGCGTTTCCCAAAACAGAAAAATAACAGGCGATGAGGCAAAGCGTGGAAAATGAAAAAAAGATTTAGAAAAAAAGAGCAGCTATGATTTAAAATGAGTTGTTCAAAGCTTAACAGTTGCTATCAAAACTATCACAGATATGGGATATTTTACTGAGATTTCCATCAAATGGTTGATTATAGAGTTGTTTGGGTGCCCTTAAACTTTCTCTAAGTTAAGCATTCAGAGACTTGCGCTGCAGTTTAAATTCAGAGACATGTCCTCCATTAACTTTAGGTTCAGGAAATGATACATTGAAGGCGTTTCGGTAACGCTTAACAGTTATTACAGTGCAATTACATGTGTAATTACACTGTAACAAGCATGGTAGTTAATCGTAATAATTCAGTTACATTGTAATAACAATGTTGCAATTACCACAACAGGTGGTAATTGCAATATGTAATTACAGAGGTCTAACAACAACCATGTTTGTTACAAATGGGCAAGTTTCCACTGAATTCTCCAATTTAGTGTTTCGTTTCTTCTCAGCTGCGTCCGATTCAGTAATAACTATCACAAGGTTGTAAGCTCTTGTGGACAGATCCACTGGGTGTCCCAAGATTACCTACCTGTGAATGCACACTTCAAAATTTACACACAATGTTGATGCTAGCACCTGCCCCCCAAAAAAGGTACCATCTGGGTTGAGTTTACAAAAAAATATGTGGGTCAACCTCACTGACTGGGTTCTTCCGTGCGGGTGTCATGCTCAAGTGGGAGGTACACCGCAGAGTTACATGTAAAATCTGCATAAGTATAATGCAATTACAAGGTGTTACATAGGATTTAGCAAGGTCAAATGATGTGTCTCTTGAGGGGTACATACTTTTAATTAAAGTGTACTTATATAGTACATTACCCATCCTGACAACCTGGCCCTAATTTAAAAGCTTGTAGACCAGTGGTTCCCAAACTTTTTATAGTCCCGTACCCCTTCAAACATTCAACCTCCAGCTGGGTACCCCCTCTAGCACCAGGGTCAGTGCACTCTCACATGTTGTTTCTTGCCATCATTGTAAGTCTTTTAAGAGTTTTTGTCACAACCCGGCTCGTGGGAAGTGACAAAGAGCTCTTATAGGACCAGGGCACAAATAATAATATTATAATAATCAATGATTTTGCTATTTATTTAACCAACTTACATATAAAACCTTATTTGTTCATTGAAAATTGTGAATAACTCACCATAGGTTAAAAACTTCTTATGGCTGCCATCCCGTTAACGGGACAATTGTCATCAACAACCGCTGAATTGCATAGCGCCACATTCAAATAATATTACTAAAAATATTTGTATTCATGAAATCGCAAGTGCAATATAGCAAAACAAAGCTTAGCCTTTTGTTAATCCACCTGCCGTGTCAGATCTTGAAAATATGCTTTACAGCGAAAGCAATCCAAGCGTTTGTGTAAGTTTATCGATCGCTCGACAAAACATTATGTACACCTAGCATCAAGTAAATAGGTCATGAAAATCAGAAAAGCAATCAAATTATCGTTTACCTTTGATGATCTTCGGATGTTTTCACTCACGAGACTCCCAGTTACACAATAAATGTTCCTTTTGTTCCATAAAGATTATTTTTATATCCAAAATACCTGTTTGTTTGGCGTGTTATGTTCAGAAATCCACAGGAAAGAACCGTCACGACAACGCAGACAAATTCCAAATAGTATCCGTAATGTCCACAGAAACATGTCAAACGTTTTTTATAATGAATCCTCAGGTTGTTTTTAAAATATATAAATTGAAAATATATCAACCGCAACTGTCTTTTTCAGTAGGAGAGGGAAAGGCAATGGCAGCCCAAACTCTGTTACGCATACAAAACGCTGCTGGCACCCGGCCATACAATGACACGATGTTATCTTTCTTGTTCATTTTTCTAAATAAAAGCCTGACACCTTGAGGAAGTGATAGGAAAAGGAATCTGGTTGATATCCCTTTAAATGGAGCAAAGGCAGGCTATGGAACATGGAGTTTTCAAAATAAAAGCCACTTCCTGGTTTGATTTTCCTCAGGGTTTAGCCTGCAATATCAGTTATGTTATACTCACAGACAATATTTTGACAGTTTTGGAAACTTTAGAGTGTTTTCTATCCAATACCAATAATAATATGCATATATTAGCAACTGAGACTGAGGGGCAGGCCGTTTAGTTTGGGCAACTTATTCATCCAAGCTACTCAATACTGCCCCCCAGCCATAAGAAGTTAATGAGAAGGGTGTGCATGAAAGGATGCACATAACTCTGCAATGTTGGGTTGTATTGAAGAGAGTCTCAGTCTGATATCATTTTCCACACACAGCCTGTATTTAGTTTTCATGCTAGTGAGGGCCGAGAATCCACTCTCACATAGGTACGTGTTTGCAAAGGGCATCAGTGTCTTAACAGAGTGACTTGCCAAGGCAGGATACTCTTGAGTGCAGCGCAATCCAGAAATCTGGCAATGGCTTCTGATTAAATTCAATTTTTACAGAACCGCTGGTTGCAATTTCGATGGGGCTCTCTTCAGATATTGGTAAGTGGACTGGAGGCAGGGCATGAAAGGGATAACGAAACCAGTTGTTTGTGTCATCTGTTTCGGGAAAAGTACCTGCATAATTGCTCACCAAACTCACTCAGGTGCTTTGCTATATCACATTTGACATTGTCTGTAAGCTTCATTTGCACACAAACAAATCATACCATGATGGAAAGACCTGTGTGTTGTGCAGACAGAGAAGAGGTCCAACTTCTTAATCATAGCCTCAATTTCTCTCCCGCACACTGAATATAGTTGCGTAGAGTCCCTGTAATCCTAGATTCAGATCATTCAGGTGAGAAAAAACAGCACCCAGATAGGCCAGTCGTGTGAGAAACTCATCATCATGCAAGTGGTCAGACAAGGGAATACTATGGTCAGTAAAGAAAACTTTAAGCTCGTCTCTCAATTTAAAAAAACGTGTCAATACTTTGCCCCTTGATAATCAGCGCACTTCTTTCTGTATGTTGCAAAAGCTTTACATGGTCTCTGCCCATATCATTGCATAGTGCAGAAAAACATGAGAGTTCGGGGAACTTGCTCTAATAAAGTTAACCATTTTCACTGTAGTGTCCAAAACGTCTTTCAAGCTGTCAGGCATTCCTTTGGCAGCAAGAGCCTCTCGGTGGATGCTGCAGTGTACCCAAGTGGCGTCGAGAGCAACTGATTGCACGTGCATTGCCACTCCACTATGTCTACCTGTTATGGCTTTTGCACCATCAGTACAGATACCATCACATCTTGACCACCAAATTCACAAATCTGATTTCACAAATCTGTCCAGTACTTTAAAAATATAATCTCCTCTAGTCCTGTTTCCAGTGGTTTGCAGAAGAGGATGTCTTCCTTAATTGACCCCCATAAACGTAACGGAAATGTATCAGGAACTGTCAGTGTCCATACTAGCTGGACTAACAACAAATGTAGAATTACTGATGCTAGCATTGGGTGTGCTCGTGGAAGCAGAACAACTTGTGTCGTCGACAGGTGCAGTACTGCTGGTAGTAGCAGTACTACCAGTAGAGCTGTTATGTGTCTCTATAGACATGGGCCTTACTTTTTTTAACCATTTATCCATTTTCTAGCAAACGGAATGAGCAGCAGCTACATTTGGCTACATACGGACCGTTAGTGGAATTCCCGCGAGACAGTTAATGTGATTGGATGTTAATTATTTGACTAGGCTTCCTTTATTTGACATTGTCTTGTTATTTCGCTTAACACTAGATGGTTTAATTTAATTTTTGGCAGTGAAACTGTAACGATGTGCACTGAGAGTCGCGAAGCAAGTTCAGGGACTGAGTGTTTTAATAAAATAATACAAAACAAGAAAACTCAAACAACGCACAGACGTAACACAGAAACAATGACGCCTGGGAAAGGAACCAAAGGGAGTGACATGTATAGGGCAGGTAGGAGGTGATGGAGTCCAGGTGAGTGTCATAATGTGCTGATGCGCGTAACGATGGTGACAGGTGTGCGCCGTAACGAGCAGCCTGGTGACATAGAGGCCGGACAGGGAGCACACGTGACAGAAACGAGGCTACTCAGGCGAGGGAAAAAAACTCACCCAAATGTACAGCCCCTTTCGAAAATATAAATGGACTGTTTGAAAATGTGAATAATTTTTTAACACAAAAAATACATGTGAATCACATTTTTATTTGGCATACCCCCGACGACATTGCACATATCCCTGGGGGAATACCTCTTCTAGAAGTACCATCCAAGTGAGACAATATAAACACACTAGTACACCAGAGTACATGTAATATCTGCATACGCACATTGTAATTACTAGGTGTTACACAGGATATAGCTAGTTAAAATTTAAGCATATCTTGAGGGGTAGTTACTTGTAATTATTGTGTACCTACAAAATATGCTACCCATCCTGACAATCTAATAGTCAGCTACAGAAAACGCCATCTGAGGGAGAATATCAACACACTAATATAACACAGAGTACATATCTGTAATGTCTGCATAAGTACAAGGTAGTCGCTAGTTGTAACACAGGATTTAGCTATCTAAAGTCAAGTGGAACTTTGAAGCAACCTATGATCAATTTCTATATAAGTACTTGCTACTCGTTTCCAAGTGAAAATACCTATAAACAAAAGATGAGCTTCTCCCGCCCCGATATTTTCAAACGTTTGATTTTATCGGCACACAATCTGCAATGCTCTTGTAGTGTGAGATGTGCAATGATACTTTTTGAGTACGGTGATCAGCAATAGCCAATGAGACCTCGCCAGAGAAGAAGCCAGTGAGATGATGACGTTGTTTCGCATCACCCAGAATGTGTGGACTCTCCAGCAGGAGCGATGACTACTACTAGTATTATAGTGGCAAAATTACAAACTTTGTTATGCACATGAGCCTTAAAACCTGTACATTTCCACTGTCTGTTTCTCTCATGTAAGAAGAAGCCAGTGTTTTTCATCTCGTTTCTGAGTAACCTGGTCACGCGGCCAAAGACAAAGAGCCTCTGAGACTGACCACAGTGTTTGGTCCATCCTGTTCTTTTCATAGCTTTCAAGGGCACAGCTGTGTGGAGATATGAAGAGAACAGAGGCTAGCTTGAGCAGCAGCGACAATTCTATCAACAGAAAGGAAGGTGATCTCACATACCTGCTAAACTGCCACGCAGACAGACGTCGTATTTTCCTATAATGGCTGAGACCTAACTCTTGTTTGTTGGGCTTTTAACTCTTCACTGTTGAGTGGATTTTTAACCAGCTCGAGATCTGTAAATCCAATAATAAAAAGCAGTTGTTTTTAAAGTTGTTCTCTTCCTTTCGATTAGAATTTCCACGACAGTATACATTTGTACTCGCTTTTAACCAAAGCATCAAATCGTTACAGCGCTGAAGTTTACAAGCTTTGAACGTTATTGAATGTTATTCAATTCAACATCTTGGCTGGACATTTTAACTCTGCATGGCAAGCGTGAATGTCTGACTGAAAGCATTTATGAGGCTGCTTTGAGCTCGTTCTAGCTATGTTAACAATCTAAAGACATCATCATATCCACGTTTTTCGCGAGACAGCGTGGTATCGACAATCCTCACCAACAAGTGAAGAATCTTGTAGTGTGTGACCCCGTCGTTTAGTGTGCGCACCGCTACGTTGGCAAGATCAGAAAACTACAGGAAAGACGACCGTTTAATGTGAGAGGCTCAGCAAGGTTAGGATTTTGAAAGTCGTGTAGGGTACACCCGGATTAAGTCAACTTTATTGCAACATGTAAAAAATACCTAATATTTTTACAAAATTACAAGGATTTTTATTGTTTGATTTAGAATTGGATTAATTGGATTCAACAAATATATAGGCCTACTCTATAACATAAAAATAACTATTCTAGTGTTGGTGAGTAGTCACCTAGATCGTTAAATTAGAAGAACAGAATTGTCCTTTTGATTCCTTTTTAACATTACAAGTAACAATGGAAATCGACAACTCTGTCTCTGCCTTCATCTGTTTCTTTGTTGTAAGCATTTTCCCATCCTGAAGTCTGAAACCTGGTGTGAATCTGTGGTAGAGAAAGAATGTAGCTATGACAATTCACATTACCCTATAATAGTTCTCATCAGAGTTTCAGTTAGCAAGCAATTGCCGATTTAAAATAAAATAAAATGTGAAGCCCGGAAAACAGAACTGTTGCCGGCCAAAATGGCTGGGAGAATATAAATACTGTTGCAAAATAATGCTTTTTAATCATTGATGGAAATACCAGATGAAATGAAAAATGGAAAACAGATGAAAAAACATTTGACTGTCATACTTATTGGGCTGTAGGTTAAATTGGCCTATGTGTATTTTCGTTAGTCATCACCTATCTTATTTCTCCAACTGTCACACGGGCACAGTATACAGAGCCTTTTTTGAGCGGGAATTTCTCCAGCTCTTGCTCCCCAGCTGGTTGCTGCTGGACCAAAATGCCTGCAACCACTCTAAATGTCTTCCCACTTCGGTTTCAATGGTCGTTTTAGTGTTATTATTGCATCTCATTTTATCTCAAGTCTGTAATTGGAGATGGCAACTTTCACACTTCTGAGACTGAAAAAAACGACACAAAATTGCAGTGTACACAACTTCAATAGAATTCCAATTAGCCACGTTACCCCCTTGAAAAGTAAACCGGGCCCAAATAAACACTTCTTAAGGACACTCACAGAAAACAAGTCTAGGATAAGTCGCAATTAATAAGAGGCTAATTAAGTCAGTTTTTCATTATTTTCTCCCAGAAAAACAGAACTAAATGAATGACAGGTCCTATACCTCTGCCAGACAAGAGGTCAGCCTCTGTAGAGTGGCTTGGCAGTCTTTTCTCCTGTTTTGATAGAAATCAGTGGAAAAAAGCAATGTCACTCCAGCAACACCCTACATTCCCCAAGAGGGCAATGAGAGCCCGTTGGCCTCAGTCTCTCAGCATTCACTGAGACTTTGCTCATCCAATAAGAGGTCTCCCACTGCTCGTCAGCTTTAAAGAGGCTGAGGCCTCAGATCTGCTCATCTCATAATCGCACTGTAACAGCAG
Organism: Oncorhynchus mykiss; assembly: GCF_057628025.1. Lineage (NCBI taxonomy): Eukaryota > Metazoa > Chordata > Actinopteri > Salmoniformes > Salmonidae > Oncorhynchus > Oncorhynchus mykiss. The sequence continues at coordinate 58,629,861 of NC_143027.1, read as the reverse complement.
CTCTGGCTACACTCGACCATTAACCCCAAGGCTAGGGTATAGAGCAGAAAAGCACTCACAGACAGAGATCACGGCCGGCTGATCAGCTGCTCCCTTGCAGCCTTGGCTCGGTGCTACTGACAGTGGGTTCTCCACGAGGGAGACGGCATCACATTGCCAATGTAGCGTGCACTATGTGAAATCAATGTTTCAAGGAATATTAAAAGCCCATGTGTAGTCAAAACCAATGCTGAGCCAACCAAACAAAGAAAATAAGCACAGGAATGGAATAGAAGAGTTAAAGAGGAATTTCACCTCATTAGTTGCATAACGTAATTAAAAGGCGCTTGGGTGTCACATCGCTGAGGTTTCTCTTCCTCACTGAGAGGTGAGCTGCACTAGCTGCATAGTGACCAGGGACACACGGTGTGGTGTGGACAGGACAGGAGTATTGATATGCAAATACTGCTACTCATTAGCTGCAATTAATTAGAGGCAGGCTGCTGTGTGCCGCTGTGCTAGCAGTCGGACCGGCCAAGCTGTTTATCTGAAAACAAGAGATGCACATGAAACCATGTAGGCTGGGACTGATGAAGGGTGGGGAAGGAGAACTAACACTGTGGAAGAGAGACGGAATGAAAGGAAGCGAGACGGCAAAGAAAGATCGAGCAAGAGAGATACAGAGAGAGAGAGAGAGATAGACAGAGACGTTGACAAGAAAGGATGGAATTGTGTAGCAAGGCGAGAAAGGGAGGATAAGGTTGAATACGAGCGCATTGCCTGTGGACAATAAGGAGAGGTGAGAAGAGAGATGTTTTGACTGCTCAGTCCTGAGGTGGTGGCAAGTCACACCTGAGAGATCTGACCAGCTGACAATGACTTCCTTCCAAGGCAATGCTCTCGATAAGATAGTGTGACAAGAGGTCAGAGTCACACACGCACAGAGAGCGACTTGAAAAAGAGATGTCCACCTCCTCCACACTCACCAGACACAGAGCAAGGGTATTATTGTATTAGAGGAGCGGTCCATTCTCACAACTATATCCAGTGAGGAGGCCTCTTTTTTTCCAAAGACACAAAACCGTTTTTTTCCCCCATTCCGAGCCTCACTACAGCTGCAGCCAGCAAAGCAAAGAGATGAAGGTGATGATGGGATGTCAGCGCACTCTTTTCTCTGTCTTCAGACTGGCAGCCGTAGCTTAGCCCCGGGGGCTTCCTCCGCTGTCTGACTGAACACAACCTTTCTATACCTCTGCCTCTCTCTTTTCTCTCTACTTCCATCCGTATCTAAACCGCTCTACCTTTCAAACACTGGCCTACATTCTCTCCCTATACAATTCAGTTACTCTCCATGTGATGCACAACCGATGTGCACAGTGCACACCATTTCTTCTTGCTCTCTCCCATCTTCTCCTCAAGACTTTCAGTAAGATAAGGCGTGTTGCTAGTTTCACAGTGAGCCAATATATTGCTTTTTTTTCTTCTCTTCTTCTTAATGTTTTAAAGACTTGCAGGGCAAACAGCCACCAATCTCTGCTAGCATGACAACTGTGTTGTGACAAACAAAAAAGGCAGAAAAGTGGCTGACATTTTTCTGTCATCTTTTCTGATTTCCACACTCAAGGTTTCCTTTCATCTCTCAACCTTGCTTTCTCTCTCTCTTCTTCCTCAATAATGCGTACACTACCGTTCAAAAGTTTGGGTCCACTTAGAAATGTCCTTGTTTTTGAAAGAAAACCTTCTTTTTTTTTGTGCATTAAAATGACATCAAATTGATCAGAAATACAGTCCAGACATTGTTAATGTTGTAAATGACTATTTTAGCTGGAAACGGCTGATTTTTTAAAGGAATATCTACATAGGCCCATTATCAGCAACCATCACAATGGCACATTTTGTTAGCTAATCCAAGTTTATAATTTTAAAGGCTAATTGAACATTAGAAAACCCTTTTGCAATTATGTTAACACAGCTAAAAAAAATTGTCCTGTTTAAAGAAGCAATAAAACAGGCCTTCTTTAGACTAGCTGAGTATCTGGATCATCGATTACAGGCTCAAAATGACCAGAAACAAAGAACTTTCTTCTGAAACTCGTCAGCCCATTTTTGTTCTGAGAAATGAAAGCTATTCCATGCGAGAAATTGCCAAGAAACTGAAGATCTTGTACAAAACTGTGTAGTACTCCCTTCACAGAACAGCGCACACTGGCTCTAACCAGAATAGAAAGAGGAGTGGGAGGCCCCGGTGCACAACAGACACCTCACAAGTCCTCATCTGGCAGCTTCCTTAAAATAGTACCCGCAAAACACCAGTCTCAACGTCAACAGTGAAGAGGCGGCTCCGGGATGCTGGCCTTCCAGGCAGAGTTGCAAAGAAAAAGCCATATCTCAGACTGGTCAAGAAAAAGAAAAGATTAAGATAGGCAAAGGAACACAGACCTTGGACAGAGGAACTCTGCCTAGAAGGCCAGCATCCCAGAGTCGCCTCTTCACTGTTGACGTTGAGACTGTTGTTTTGCGGGTACTATTTAATGAAGCTTACCATTTGTGGTGGCTGATAATGGGCTACTGTACGCCTAGTGTAGATATTCCATTAAAGATCAGCCATTTCCAGCTACAATAGTAATTTACAACATTAACAATGTCTACCCTGTGTTTCTGATCAAATTGATGTCATTTTAACGGACAAACAAAATAGCTTTTCTTTCAAAAACAAGAAAATTCCTAAGTGACCCCAAACTTTTGAATGGCAGTGCACATGATTTCCTCCTGAATCACTATTATAAGTCCCAAACCACCATGTCATTCTGTGGCCTCGTCGCTGGTGCAGTTGTTATTCATTTTATCAGGATGATAAAAGTGTATGTGTGTGTGTGTGTGTGTGTCTCAAATGGGCTGGGGGAAAAAAGTGCTTTAATGGACAATGTGAGAGACATACTGTACAGATGAAACTGCCTTCCAACATCAGAGAGACAGGCAGGCACTGAAAGAACTGACAACAACGTAGAGAGCACCGAGAGCAAACCACTAAGAGAAACTGGGAGTTTAATTATACCTCTTTATCATTCCATAGCCAGAGCCGCCTGTAGGGCAGGGTGTTATTATGAAGAGATACTATATTGTTATCTGCTTTATGACATTGTGAATGTCTGTCTGGAGCTCAGAGTCATTATTCATGTTGCAACTGTGTGGAGAGGTTAGGTATGCGTATGCCTACAAGACGAGATCATCTAAACTACTATCTCAAGAAAGAAACTGTTTTTATTGCTCTGTACTTACGAGACATCGATCCAAAGTAGGAACACTGTCCTTTGAAGTTAAAAATAGCATTTCTCAATGCCGTTGCCCTCCCAGTTGGCAATGTAGCATATGACTTAAGTTCATCTTCTGCTGTTCTTCTGATTAACAAAATAGGTGAGCAAAAAAGTGTCTCGCTTGATCAGGTTTGCTTATGAAAGACATCAACATGTGACTAGATGTTGTAGATGCAGGATGTGGGGTGTATTAGTAATAAGCATGACACAATGCAGCATTGATTTCACAACTCTGAATTGCTCTGATAAGTTCCCCAAGTCGTGGACTTGAAGTAGTAGGCTAGACCTAAGTTTGGAGTCTGGTCATTTAAAAATAAAAAAAAAAGGCTGTTATCTCAAACTAACTTTGGAATGTACAGTAGTTGTAACATTTTAAAACATTTTGTGGCAAATAATCTATTTCCACAAATGCAGCGTTGATTTCACAACTCTGAATTGTCCTGATACAGCCTTCCCAAATAGACATTAGTTTGAGGTGACGGAGTCTGTAAGATATAATGGTGCCCTCATGAGAAAGAGGCATCTCAATCGTCCAAAAAAGTGGCTTCCTTTCCTCTTCTCAAGTCCTCCATCACTACCATTCTGAAAGACACGCCCGAGGGAAAGCAAACCCGTTGGCAGTCTTCCGTCAAATTTGTTTCACCTATCCTCATGTCTTTTAGGTCATTGCAAAACAGGTAAAGGAGATGAGAAGATACTGCTAGACTATTGAGACGCACCCCAACAGATCATTCTAAAGAGTGTGGTGGGATGCTCGCTTAAACACACGAGAGGGAGGAGTAATACGGGTTCGGATGAGGAGGTAGTCTAGGCCTACTTGCAATAAAGCATCCCACCCTACACCCCGCAATTACTACCCTGCTCATGGTCTTCAAAAACAAAATACCTCATTCATATATCTCCTCCACCAGCTTGCTATTAGTGGAGCTCAACTTGTACCTTTAAACATTGAATTAGTTTCAGCAAAACGGGAAGCAAAGAACAGCAGAAAGGAAACCCCCTGCCTTACCCATACAGTCTCACTCAGACGGAGGCCCCCAAGTCCCCATGAGTTTCAACGTCAGGCGTTCTCAGCTTAATTGTGCCCCACTTCTTTTTAATTAAAGTTTCCTTTGTGTGGTTTAAATTGTGGCTGGCGAGATGACATTAAGTAAAGGGAATTCGTCCTTGTTCCGTCAGTGGTTTAATGAGGACAGACAGGTTTTCCGTGCACTGACGTCACTAACCCGTTGTGTGGAGTCCAGGGCGGACTTCTGCCTGATCTCCTAGCAGTAACACTAGGGTGACATATATAGACCAAATAAACCAGACAGACCAACACTTCAGTATTCCGTCCCTCTGGTCAATCTGAAATGTCAAGCTACATCGAGCGCAGGGTTGGCACAGGAGGCTAGACTTACTGCTGAACTTAATTGAAGTTTTGGGTGAGATACACGCATCAATTGGCGCTACCGGCAGACAATCCCCCTCCTGGATTCAGAATCTGTCTTGCCGAGTTCTTAAAGCGTCCTCAGTGTTAGTTCTAGCAGATCTCTGGCGCCCCCTGTCAACCAAACACGGAACAAACGCTTGGCTCCACCTACAGTATCAACTCTCACCCTCTAGCTTAACACGGAGAGCTGTCAGTGCCACTAAAACACATTTTAAAACGCCAAATGAAGGACTCTTGTCTCTCAAGCCCATGCACAGTTTAAGTACAACTTTTATTAATACTGGAATCATCACAGTGCGTTTTGTTACATTAGCAGTGACTAAAGTTAACAAAAATTAAAAGGATTAATATTACAAAAATAAAAACTTGTCATCAGCAACAGAGGCAAAACAGCCTTGGAAAAAAGGGCACAATAAATTAAAGAAGAGAAGAGAAGGAGAGAAAGTAGAAGACAGACAACAGCACCTGTAGCGTTACGTGACTCCGTTGGAGGGAGGGGTTTTTGTACAAAAACATATGCACACATCATATCTCTTCACAATACTGTAATGAAAATAAGGACTTCATTAAAAACGGTGGCGACGGTCAAGTTCATAGACGCAGTGGTTTAGCTTCCATATTGGATTGGGCTTTGGGAAGAGGAAGGGGAAAAGAGAGAAGAAACCACAGATAATCCACAAGTGATACACATTCAGTTCTGTTACCATGGCACCTGGAAGTCACCTCCTCCCTGCCTGACTACATCTCAGGAGCTGACAGCGTTGAGTTAACGGATGGTGACATCGTTGTGGGGTGACTTTATTGGCCTTTTTAAATAGACGGGGACAGGCTGTGTGTGGGTGGGAGAGTGGGCGTGAAGCCACCTTGTGTCGAGAGTCTCTGTTTCTCCATCAGTGTCAGAGATCCTCAACCTACGCCAGGGCAGACTTCACGAGCACGAAGACACACCGACGCAACGCCTGTAGACAATGTAAACAAACTACTCCTAGACCACGTACAGTATAACCTCCATACAGGACCTACACCCCATAGCTGCCCAGCCTGACTCCGTCTCTGCCCTCACATATGCTTGAACATAGTTAATTATAAGCTAATTAAAGGAAAAGGGTTTCGGGCTGTTTGGCCACCTTATAACGGCGCAAAGCGATTTGCAAGGTCACAGTGCGGCTATGTGTCTGCTGGTAGCACATTAACACCAGCCTAAAAACTATAAAGGCATACAGTGTTACGGTCTATGTTGGCCAGAATGACTATAGTCCAGAGGTTTTCATGACAGTCATGCACTCTTTCTAAACATTCTTAACAGCAATAAGGCTGATTAACCAGGCTCTTATCCAGGACTAAGGGTGTTAGGCAAGAGTGTTGTGTTAGGCAAGGCATCATGGGAGACCAATGAGACCCATAGACTCCTGTTACATATCCTGTATCCTACACTATGAATGAGTTCCATTGATATTTCTACATAGCTTAGCGGGGGGGAAGGTATTAAATCGCACACAGTGAAACTCAAAAGGCAATGAAAGCACATGTCCTCTATTGAAATTGTGAAAGAGATCCGTGTAAGTGTATTCAAAAAGGTATTTAAATAAGTGGAATTTGCGACCGAGGCTGTATGGCAGAGACAAAGAAGCGACAAATACATCTCTACACAGCACTGTGTCACCTTCTCTCAATATGAAGAGAAGAGCATATTACGCTTAAACACTCCCATTAACCCATTTGCTCCATTCCCCACAACGACAGCACTAACGCCATGGACACGCCAGCCGTGGCTAGCACCACAGGACACACAGACAAAAAAACAACTCTCCCGGTTTGAGAGCGACATAAGTCAAATGGGCACTTATCGCAAATTAACACTCACTTAGAGACTTAGAGTGAAGTTAAGGCTTAATTAAAATTATTTCATGAGCTATAATCCAGCCAGCATGAGACATCACATCTTGTTCTCAAGGAAGTGTTGTTCTTTCAAATGTGAAGCTAGCTTTTTATTGTGACGACGCGGTTATTCCCTGTCCTTGCATTAGCACCCAGCGGGAAAGTGCTTCAGTCAAAGTCCTACTGGGGGTTTGGATTTGGCTCTGGCTTAAGAGCTGATGCTGAGGCAGCCTATGGAGTGAGTTGCTAGTTGGAGTTGAGGTTGTGGTGGATGGGTGGATAAGAGGTTTAAAAGCAACAACTTCATTCATTGAGTATAAGTGGGGGTAGCCCACTGGGCAAAATCTAGTTGAATCAACGTTGTTTCCACGTCATTTCAACCCATTTAAATCTAAGCGATGACGTTTAATCGAAGTGGAAAACTAATTGAATCTGCAAGAAGTCATCAACGTAAGTGCCTTCCGTCTTGTTTTCACCCAACTTTCAACCCTAATCCAATGACATTGCAATATTTTTGGGGGGATTTCATATTCTTGTTAGATGACAACTCAACCAAATGTAAATCAAAACTAGACTGACGTCTGTGCCCAGCGCGAGGATGGCGAGAACCAAGTGATAGTGAGGAAAGAGGGAAAGAGAGTCTGGACCCAGAGACAGCCCAGCTGTGGGAGTGTGAGGGAGTGAGGTGACTGCTAGTCATCCACCATGGGGTCTTGGGAGAGTGTCACCTCATCCCAGACAGAGAGACACAACTGAGACTGACATCCCTGTAGTTTCCCCTGTAGGGGTCCTCTCAGTCTCAGCCTAACACACACTCGCCAACAGCCCTGTCTCACTCACCCTGTCTTGTCTCTGTGCCACATCCTGTCTTTCTCTCGCTCTAATGCTCCGATAGAAGTGACGGTTACATAGTTGGGTTCTCGGGAACGGTAAGGAGCATCACACACAATCAGAATGAAGCAGAGTAATCCGAGCATGACAAGAAATTGGAACAGAATAATTGCCAGAGTTACATCTGCACATTTTAAAAAGACAGTAAACATGTTTACCTTTTTGTTAGATAAGAAGTTGTATTGTTAAATCGGCTAATAAACACACTCCCATATTGCTGTCATACACTGTACATTTGACATTTGCCTTTTTTTAATTCAGTAATGCGAAATAATGTCGAGGTAAACTCCTTTTTAAAAAATTCTAGCGATTTGACTTGCACAATTAAGTGTTCACCTTCTTATACAGTATATGCATGTATATATACATATACATCGTTATGACCTGTGCTTTGCAGAAATTCTCTGGATGAGCATCCTCTGGTCCAGAATGCACTGTGGCAGGGGAGGTCACTTCCACCCTGGGCTGCTGGCCACCTCCACCCACACTGCTGGTCCCTCCCCTTCCTCCGCCCCACCCCACCCTGCCGTGTCACACAAACACTCACCTACTCCCACACACATACCCTCTTCAGCCCCTCACTGAACTACTATTTCTGAGTTCATGAGGAAAGTTCTCTCCGGCAGATGAGCGATATTCGACAACAGCAGGTGTTTCTCTCACCTTCTCAAAGCAGATCCTCGCTTTAAAACAGCCACAGGCATTTCTAAAACAGTGCTCTATTTAGGCGAAATAAATAATTAAGCATTTAGATACATTTTGTAATGGCCATTGTTGTCAAGGTGAGGACATCAACAGTCACTGCTAGGGAGCATGGACTAACCCATGAAGTTCATCCCTACCCTACAGTACAACAGTCAGAATAATGCTCTCTCTGCCTGCTCAGAACCTATGTCACTGTGATATACTGTTCTCTGGAGATTATTATTATTAATTTTTTTATTGATAAAAGCAAGACTACAGCATAACGTTATTGCAAAAAATATGGCAACATAATTTTATGAAAGGTTACTCTATTTTCATACAGTTTCTAGTCTTGACTTCCTCCTGTGCGTCTGACTCTCGACTCGGGCTTACTGTATGAACAGGCAGTGAAATACTCATTCCATCTCTCTCCGTTGCATCAACTCTCTTCCAGCTAACTCTGTAAACATAAATACCCCCCTTCTTCCTCCCAATCTGGCAACCCCTTACATCATCCTCACTGTTTCTCCCTGGCTATAGTCACTCTTTAATTCTAATGTCCTTAGCAAAGCCAGCTCCCGCGTAAGGCTGCACAAGGTTCAAATTAGCTATGGATCTCATGTTTGAGACTCACAACATGTACAGCAGCTTACCATCCCCCTCTTTACATAAATGTTTTGATCTACATTATAAATCCGTTTTTGTAATTCAACATTTTTCAGCACGGACCCATTGTACATAACCATTCCCCCAATCCAGTATCCTTCTGTTCCCATTTCCCACCTTTCTTTACCACTTCCTTTTTCGATCATCCTTTTCTCTCCCCAATTGAACTGCTTCGCTCACTGGTCCGTGGCACGCATTCAGCACACCGCATGGCAACCCACTGTCTCACTCCCCCAGCACCCTCGTCTCATCACAGAGTGTGACCACACTGACCCCTAGTGGTCACACTAGAAATTCACCTTCAAAGTGCTTCAGTTTTCCATGATTTTTTTTTTTTTTTAACACATCAGGCAAGGACGTGAGAAAAGTCCAGGGCCAAAGTTAGACAGCAACTGTCATGTGTACTTGAGCATGCCTGATGATTGCCTGCAAGTTAAAAAAGAGAACCCAAACCTAAGATAACAGCGTCTGTTTCTCCTCCACTCCGCAAGCAGAAAATAAAACGCATTTATTGCTCCATTTCCTATTCACATGTTCTCTCTGGATTTAGAAAATATATACGCCTGGCTTCGTTTTGTCGTTTCTCATACAGTGGTAACAGGAAATCAAATGTCGCAATAAAAACAGTCCACTGGGCACAGACGTCAATTCAACATCTGTTCCACATTGGTGCAATGTAATTTTATTCAAATTACGTGGAAACAACGTTGATTTAGCCAGTGTGTGCCCAGTGTGAGGGTAACAACAAAACAACACAGAGGAGAGAAGCCCCACTCTCAAATACAACCAGCTGACCTGCAGCAGAACTCTGCCCACCTCTTACACGCACACGTGCGCACACACACACACACACTGTTGGCCATGGTTTAAAGCTAACAGTGTGTTGTCAGAGCCTTGTGACCTGAGCCAAAGTGAGAGGGAGCGATGGAGCCCCCATTGACCCCACTTTTCACCTGTCTCTCTGCCACCTGCTTCCCTCTGCTTTACTCTAGAATGGGGGGGGGGGGGGGGTGTAAGAGGTTGGGTGAGGAGTGGGGGAATGTGGGAGGAGGTGAAGTGGGTGGCTGGAAGTTCAGGTCCCTATAAACAGTCCCTCTCTCTCTCAGCAGTCAGTCCAGTCCAGACAGAGTCTCTATATACAGTCTGGAGGATCCCGTGGTGATGGTGGGGCTAATTAAACAAACATGCGCCCAGACACGATAGAGTTATAGTGGCCAGAGCCTGTCATTATTATTCATCATTTACTTTTTCATTATCAGCATTATTATTGTTATTTATCATTTACTTCTAATTAAACTTTTTTGTTGTTGTAATCTTCTGTTGTCATATTTACTTCTTTACTACAGAGTCAGTACTGTATGTAGTGGTTGGGGCACCTCGGTGGGTGCAGGCTGCGCTCCCTCCGCTCCGTTGTGCGCCATCACAAAATCCTGGGCGCAGACCTGTCGTTGGAGACGGTCTTGCGGAGCCGCACGCCCCTGCGGATGGACACCAGCACGTCGGTGCCTGACCCGGGGGCCTGGGGCTCATGCTGGGGGGCCGGGCCAGGCGGGGGGTCATCAGGGAGGTTGGGGTAGGGGAACTGTCCCTCCCCAAGGGCATGGGCACTGGCCACCAGCTCTCCTATCTTCTCCACCAGGCTGTGGCGGTTAGCGGCTATCATCTGGTCCTCCTCAGAGCCGTGCTGGACATACACACTCATCTCCATCGCTCCCCCAGACCCCCACGCTGTGTTGGGCAGGCTCAGACGCTTGGGAGAGGCCTTCACATACTCCAAAGCGTTGGGGGAGGAGTCATCCGCCACGTAGAACACACACTCCTCACTGCCCACACGTACCGGAGGCCCGGGGTAGCCCCCAGGAGCATCAGGCACCGTGGGTGTCTTCACTGGCACTATAGGCGGGCGGATGGGGATGGGGCCCGCGTTGGACAGGGTACGTCTCACACCCGGCTTGGTGGATGGGGTTCGGCGGATGGTGGCAGTCCCAGGGGTCCCAATGCCCCCTCCCCCTCCAAGCACTCCGCCCTGGGCCCCACTGGGCAGACCAGCGGTGCTGGCCGGCCTCTTGGTCTGGATCATGCGTCGGTAGTTCTGGCCGATGTTGCTGTGGCGGGGGATGGTGGAGGACTTGTCAAAGTCAGTTGACGCCTCACCTTCAGCATCTCCATTCACAGAGTAGCAGTCATAATCCGACCCTGGGGGAGAGGGAGAGAGATAGAGGGTGTGGTGTGTTATTCAGAGGATGAGTATTGCATGTATTATGCTGTTGGGGACGGTTTCCCTGAGAGAGGACAGCGAGTGCATTCTCTGTTGGTTAATGCACGTGAGTTGGACTTCTGTATGAATAGGTGTTTACTCTACGAGTGTACTTGTCAGAGTGGTACCCTGAGAGGGGATAGTGTCCTCGGAGCAGGAGGGTGTGGTGGTCTGGGTGCTGTAGCCACTAGAGTACTGCAAGGAGTCCCTGTTGCTCTTCTGCTGCTCCATGCTGAGACCACGGGTCAGGACCATGGCCAGGTCACTGGCTGCTGGAGACACCTCTTCGCCGTGCTGGGAGGAAGCGACAACACGTTGTTTTCAGTCACTAAGCAGACACTCTTATCCAATGCGACTTACAGTAGTGAGTGTATACATTTTAGTACTTTTTTTTCGTACTGGTCCCACCGTGGGAATCGAATGCTCTACAAACAGAGCTACACGGGACTAGCGGACTAACACAGGAACAACACATGATTAGGATGATGACTAAGGATCTAACCGTATCGCAATCAATAGCCGTAGCAAACACTTATCACATGGTAGGAGCACAGGACCACTACCAATCACAATGGACAGACTATAACCACCAAACTCCAATCCGGGGTTAAAATCCAACAGTTGTGTTATAGCAGTGTCTTGTATTCACACCATTGCGAGGTAAATCTGCATTTTCTCTGTTACCTTGGCAGCGATGGTGGCGGGGGTCATTCGGGACCTCTGGACATCGTCTGGGTGAGCACCAGCATATCCCTGGGAGCCCGGGGATGCCTCGCTCTCCTTCAGCCTATCCAGGGGCTCCTTCCTCCGCTGAAGCGTGGCAGCCAATGGCTGCTCATAAGAACCTGCCTTGGACCAATCCTGAAGAGGTGGGTGTGATTAATAAGAAGCAGTGAAAAGCAACAGAGCGAACTCTCCATTGAGAGAGACCCGTCCACTATCCAGCAGTTTGACGCCTTTCATCTGGGTACAGTGTGGGGGTAGTTCGGGGGGGATTCCTCATCGTGTGTGAGTGTTTGGTATTGGGTCAAATTGATGAGTGGGTTTATTGGTTTGAAGCCTTTTGAGTTTGTGAGACTTCGAAAGGTGAAATGGGTGGCACCCATGGCCTGCTCAGTTTAGCAAATCACCACACAGGAGATTTGAAACCAGGGGGGGGTGAGACTGATGGCCAACTACAACAGAAAAGGCACACAGGTTATGGAGCAAAGTAACGAAGTCATGAATGAGTTAAGCAGATGGTGAAATGAAAAGAAAGACCTGGTGAATAAGCGTTAACTCAAGGAGCACAAATTAAAATAGAAAAACAAAAAACTAACCAAAAACGGCAAAGAAAAGTGTACAGATGAAAACAAACCTTCCAGCAAGGAACCTTTGATGTGGGAGAGGTAGTGTTGGATCCAGGGGAGTAGTTATAGGGTGGGGACGCAGGAAGTATGACAGAGAGAGGCCTGATGGAGCCAGTGTGAGAGAGAGCAGGGCGGAAGGTAGCGAAGGACGAGCCAAACTGCGGAACGGAGAGACAAGATCGTGATCGTCAGAGCGTCCATCAACGCCAAAGGCTTATGGGAGGAGCCTTTGTGATGTGACCTCTGGGTCACAGAGACATACTGTACATGCACAAAAAGTATGTGCATGTGCACTCCAAAACACACGCATACACAAACGGTATGAGTAGCAGAAGAAAAGAGGGCAAAGACAAGAGATCAGCGGTGACAGAGCAAGTTGACCTGGGCTGATGAAGAACATGTACTTAGGGTGACCATCCTGCCGGTCAGTTTTACCAGCTTCTCTCATACACATATACAGCACAACATTACAGTATGCAATACACAGATAACTAAAACGAGCATGGCTATGTGGATCATGTATTCCAATATTTTTGCACACGATAGGACAGGAGTGCGAGGTCACTGTTGTGCTTACCGTTGTGGGAGAGCTGCACTCACTGACTGACTGGCAGGTCTCGGATGCCTCTGAGGATGCAGAGCTTGACGACTTCTGCAGTGGGAAATAGAGGTCAAAAAAGAGATGGAATGAACGCAAAACCAAGAGACGTCGGGCAGAAGAGTAGAGGAAATAAAACCAAGGAGGGGGCGGAATTACGTTTCAGCACTGCAGCGACATCTGTGACGGGAGTCATACCTGGCTGGTGATGTCAGAGGGCATGGGCGAGGGAGGCTTGGAGTAGACGTTGGCGTCCTGCGATATGAAGCCTGAGTCGTGGGAAGAGACGCTGCTGAGGCGGTGAGCGTTCCCCGGTGGCGGGTGGGCCAGGCTGCGGTAGCGATAGGACGAACTGGGTGAGTGAGTCTGAGAGCCTCCGGAGGAGCGGGAGGCGCTACTGTGGGCGCTGTTCACACTGCTGCAGTGGGGTGGGGCCAGGGTGAGAGGGTGGTGAGGGGGCAGGGAATAGGGTCAGGCAGGGTGAAGGGAATTATTTAAGGGAAGGTGATATCATATAAACCACATTTAGGAAGCAAGAGGTGGAGAAGGTGTGAGATTGAATGAGGATGTGTAGTAACGGATATGGGAGAGAGTGATGAATTGAAATGAAAAAGGGTAGCGAGGTACAGTGAAGAATGGGCCAGAGGAGCAGAGCAAGCAATGGACAGAGTTCATATGAGAGAGACAGGTAGTTTATATGATGGGTAGAGTACATATGAGAGAGACGGGTAGTTTATATGATGGGTAGAGTTCATATGAGAGAAACAGGTAGTTTATATGATGAGCAGAGTTCATATGAGAGAAACAGGTAGTTTATATGATGGGTAGTTTATATGATGGGTAGAGTTCATATGAGAGAAACAGGTAGTTTATATGATGGGTAGTTTATATGATGGGTAGAGTACATATGAGAGAGACGGGTAGTTTATATGATGGGTAGTGTAAATGATGGGTAGAGTTCATATGAGAGAGACAGGTAGTTTATATGATGGGTAGAGTTCATATAAGAGAGATAGGTAGTTTATATGATGGGTAGAGTTCATATAAGAGAGACAGGTAGTTTATATGATGGGTAGAGTTCATATAAGAGAGATAGGTAGTTTATATGATGGGTAGAGTTCATATAAGAGAGATAGGTAGTTTATATGATGGGTAGTTTATATGATGGGAAGAGTTCATATGAGAGAGACGGGTAGTTTATATGATGGGTAGAGTTCATATGAGAGAGACGGGTAGTTTATATGATGGGTAGAGTACATATGAGAGAGACGGGTAGTTTATATGATGGGTAGAGTTCATATGAGAGAAACAGGTAGTTTATATGATGAGCAGAGTTCATATGAGAGAAACAGGTAGTTTATATGATGGGTAGTTTATATGATGGGTAGAGTTCATATGAGAGAAACAGGTAGTTTATATGATGGGTAGTTTATATGATGGGTAGAGTACATATGAGAGAGACGGGTAGTTTATATGATGGGTAGTGTAAATGATGGGTAGAGTTCATATGAGAGAGACAGGTAGTTTATATGATGGGTAGAGTTCATATAAGAGAGATAGGTAGTTTATATGATGGGTAGAGTTCATATAAGAGAGACAGGTAGTTTATATGATGGGTAGAGTTCATATAAGAGAGATAGGTAGTTTATATGATGGGTAGAGTTCATATAAGAGAGATAGGTAGTTTATATGATGGGTAGTTTATATGATGGGAAGAGTTCATATGAGAGAGACGGGTAGTTTATATGATGGGTAGAGTTCATATGAGAGAGACGGGTAGTTTATATGATGGGTAGTTTATATGATGGGAAGAGTTCATATGAGAGAGACGGGTAGTTTATATGATGGGTAGAGTTCATATGAGAGAGATGGGTAGTTTATATGATGGGTAGTTTAAATGATGGGTAGAGTTCATATGAGAGAGACGGGTAGTTTATATGATGGGTAGTTTATATGATGGGTAGAGTTCATATGATGGGTAGTTTATATGATGGGAAGAGTTCATATGAGAGAGACAGGTAGTTTATATGATGGGTAGAGTTCATATGAGAGAGACGGGTAGTTTATATGATGGGTAGTTCATATGATGGGTAGAGTTCATATGAGAGAGACAGGTAGTTTATATGATGGGTAGTTTATATGATGGGTAGAGTTCATATGAGAGAGACGGGTAGTTTATATGATGGGTAGTTTAAATGATGGGTAGAGTTCATATGAGAGAGACGGGTAGTTTATATGATGGGTAGTTTATATGATGGGTAGAGTTCATATGAGAGAGACGGGTAGTTTATATGATGGGTAGTTTATATGATGGGAAGAGTTCATGAGAGAGATGGGTAGTTTATATGATGGGTAGTATATATGATGGGTAGTTTATATGATGGGTAGAGTTCATATGAGAGAGACGGGTAGTTTATATGATGGGTAGTTTATATGATGGGAAGAGTTCAGGAGAGAGATGGGTAGGTTATATGATGGGTAGTTTATATGATGGGTAGAGTTCATATGAGAGAGACGGGTAGTTTATATGATGGGAAGAGTTCATATGAGAGAGACGGGTAGTTTATATGATGGGTAGTTTATATGATGGGAAGCGTTCATATGAGAGACAGGTAGTTTATATGATGGGTAGTTTATATGATGGGTAGAGTACATATGAGAGAGACGGGTAGTTTATATGATGGGTAGAGTTCATATAAGAGAGATAGGTAGTTTATATGATGGGTAGTGTAAATGATGGGTAGAGTTCATATGAGAGAGACAGGTAGTTTATATGATGGGTAGAGTTCATATAAGAGAGATAGGTAGTTTATATGATGGGTAGAGTTCATATAAGAGAGACGGGTAGTTTATATGATGGGTAGTTTATATGATGGGTAGAGTTCATATGAGAGAGACGGGTAGTTTATATGATGGGTAGAGTTCATATAAGAGAGACGGGTAGTTTATATGATGGGTAGAGTTCATATGAGAGAGACAGGTAGTTTATATGATGGGTAGAGTTCATATGAGAGAGACGGGTAGTTTATATGATGGGTAGTTTATATGATGGGTAGAGTTCATATGAGAGAGACAGGTAGTTTATATGATGGGTAGAGTATATATGAGAGAGACGGGTAGTTTATATTATGGGTAGAGTTCATATGAGAGACAGGTAGTTTATATGATGGGTAGATTTCATATGAGAGAGACAGGTAGTTTATATGATGGGTAGAGTTCATATGAGAGAGACAGGTAGTTTATATGATGGGTAGAGTTCATATGAGAGAGACGGGTAGTTTATATGATGGGTAGTTTATATGATGGGTAGAGTTCATATAAGAGAGACGGGTAGTTTATATGATGGGTAGAGTTCATAAGAGAGAGACGGGTAGTTTATATGATGGGTAGAGTTCATATAAGAGACAGGTAGTTTATATGATGGGTAGAGTATATATGAGAGAGATAGGTAGTTTATATGATGGGTAGAGTTCATATAAGAGACAGGTAGTTTATATGATGGGTAGAGTTCATATGAGAGAGACAGGTAGTTTATATGATGGGTAGTTTATATGATGGGTAGAGTTCATATAAGAGAGACGGGTAGTTTATATGATGGGTAGAGTTCATATGAGAGAGACGGGTAGTTTATATTATGGGTAGAGTTCATATAAGAGAGACAGGTAGTTTATATGATGGGTAGAGTTCATATGAGAGAGACGGGTAGTTTATAAGATGGGTAGTTTATATGATGGGTAGAGTTCATATAAGAGAGACGGGTAGTTTATATGATGGGTAGAGTTCATATAAGAGACAGGTAGTTTATATGATGGTTAGAGTTCATATAAGAGAGATAGGTAGTTTATATGATGGGTAGAGTTCATATATAAGACAGGTAGTTTATATGATGGGCAGAGTTCATATGAGAGAGCCAGGTAGTTTATATGATGGGTAGAGTTCATATGAGAGAGCAAGGTAGTTTATATGATGGGTAGAGTTCATATAAGAGAGACGGGTAGTTTATATGATGGGTAGAGTTCATATGAGAGAGACGGGTAGTTTATATGATGGGTAGTTTATATGATGGGTAGAGTTCATATAAGAGAGACGGGTAGTTTATATGATGGGTAGAGTTCATATAAGAGACAGGTAGTTTATATGATGGTTAGAGTTCATATAAGAGAGATAGGTAGTTTATATGATGGGTAGAGTTCATATAAGAGACAGGTAGTTTATATGATGGGTAGAGTTCATATATAAGACAGGTAGTTTATATGATGGGCAGAGGTTAAGATGAGGACATTTCCAAGTTGGAGTTGAAAGTAGAGCAGCAGCAGTGAAATAAGGGAACCCAACCAGAATAGGAGGGAAAGAGGCACAGAGAGTAGAGAAGCCAAACACACAGGAAGAGAAAGAGGCCGTGCAAATACAGAAGAATAGGAAGTGATCAAACCACAGGAAATAGAGAAGAGGACAAACACACAGAACACCAAGCGTAAGTGTGAATGTAGAGTGGAGAGGTTGGGAGACACACACACACACACATGCAGGGATGGGGATAGACATGTTGAGCGTAGAGGGGGGTCAGAGGTAGAGGGTTGGGGAGGGAGAGGAGGAGGAAACATGGAAAAGACAAGTTAAGAGAGTGTGAGAACATGTGAGAACCAAGCATGGGTAGATTAGACACACAGGGTACAGGGCAGGGTAGCTGGCATGCCCAAAGACATGGCCTCCCAGACAGTGACACAAGCGACACACACACATAAACACACAGACACATAGACCATGTCACCACATCAGAGCACTGCCGTGACAAGCCTGAGAGATACTTGTTCAGAACAGAGAACACCACTTCAGACCTAACAAGTGTCCTACTTCATCACACATGGAAACAGGGATTATTTTGAAAAACACTCCCTAACATTGTAATATACATGTCATGTGCTATTTGTTATCATCAAACAAGTCTTTTTAAGTTGAAATAAAGTTGTAATTTTCACCACTAAGTGAAAAAATACAGGAAAAAAAATGTTTAGTGCTCTGAGTGTTGCATGCCATATGGTACCATTTGTGATTAAACTCTGTGAGGACAGATGACATAACAGACATATGGACCAGCAGACAGACAGACGCTCAGCAGACACTCATACAGACAGACGCTCAGCAGACACTCATACAGACAGACGTGCGCAGACATGCAGGGGCGCCTTTTTTTCCCCTAAGATACGACACTTATCTGAACGGCACCTCTCACTGACACACTTTCGCTGTCACTTTCATTGTCAGACATACTGCATGTTCACACTCACATAGCCTACAACACGTCATCCACACACCTAGGCTCAGAACAAAAACAAAGAATCCCCCTTTGTTGATCAAATCAAATGAATCCATGTCAATACAAATGTCTGTATTTCTTGCCCATGTGTCCTGTCTCCCTCCGGTTCGTACCTGCACATGCTGCTCTTCCTGGAGCCAGAACTGCTGGGGGAGGAGGGAGGGGTCTGGTAGGACCAGCTGTAGTCTGAACCCTTCAGGTCTTTGATCACCTGGGAGAGAGAGAGAGAGTCAATCCAATTGGCACCATATAAGTGTTATACAGTGGTTCATCCTTTAAAAGTTGCGTCATACTGCGGCACACCTTGATGGATAACGCAGCATTCTGTGGCACTTTATCTATTTGTCAGCCATTTTTTTTCTGTTAATGCAAGTTATTGCTAGTTTCACCACCAGAGGGCAACTTTGAGAAGCATTTGATAGTCTTCCATATTGCAGGCACCTGGGAGACGGTAGGCTGTCCTTGTAAATAAGAATGAGTTCTTAACTGAATCCATATGTGTTATTTCATAGTTGTGATGTCTTCACAAGGGCTGATTCAAGGTTTTACTGCTAACCTACAAAGCATTACATGGGCTTGCTCCTACCTATCTTTCTGATTTGGTCCTGCCGTACATACCTACACGTACGCTACGGTCACAAGACGCAGGCCTCCTTATTGTCCATAGAAATCCTAAGCAAACAGCTGGAGGCAGAGCTTTCTCCTATAGAGCTCCATTTTAATGGAATGGTCTGCCTATCCATGTGAGAGACGCAGACTCAGTCTCAACCTTTTAAGTCTTTATCGAAGACTCATCTCTTCAGTAGGTCCTATGATTGAGTGTAGTCTGGCCCAGGAGTGTGAAGGTGAACAGAAAGGCACTGGATCAACGAACCGCTCTTGCTGTCTCTGGCTGGCCGGTTCCCCTCTCTCCACTGGGATTCTCTGCCTCAAACCCTATTACAGGGGCTGAGTCACTGGCTTACTGGTGCTCTTCCATTCCATCCCTAGGAGGGGTGCGTCACTTGAGTGGGTTGAGTCACTGATGTGATCTTCCTGTCCGGGTTGGCCGCACCCCCTGAGTTGTGCTGTGGGGGAGATCTCTGTGGGCTATACTCGGCCTTGTCTCAGGATGGTAAGTTGGTGGTTGGCGATATCCCTATAGTGGTGTGGGGGCTGTGCTTTGGCAAAGTAGGTGGGGTTATATCCTGCCTGCTTGGCCATGTCAGACAGGGCCACAGTGTCTCCCGACCCCTCCTGTCTCAGCCTCCAGTATTTATGCTGCAATAGTTTATGTGTCGGGGGGCTAGGGTCAGTTTGTTATATCTGGAGTATACCGCCTGTCTTATCCGGTGTCCTCTGTGAATTTAAGTATTCTCTCTGTAATTCCCTCTCTCTTTCTTTCTCTCTCTCGGAGGACCTGAGCCCTAGGACATATGCCTCAGGACTACCTGGCATGATGACTCCTTGCTGTCCCCAGTCCACCTGGTCGTGCTGGTGCTCCAGTTTCAACTGTTCTGCCTGCGGCTATGGAACTCTGACCTGTCCACCGGACGTACTACTGTCCCAGACCTGCTGTTTTCAACTCTCTAGAGACAGCAGGAGCGGTAGAGATACTCTGAATGAACGGCTATGAAAAGCCAAGTGACGTTTACTCCTGAGGTGCTGACCTGTTGCACACTCTACAACCACTGTGATTATTATTATTTGACCCTGCTGGTCACCTATGAACATTTGAAAATCTTGGCCATGTTCTGTTATAATCTCCACCCGGCACAGCCAGAAGAGGAATGGCCACCCCTCATAACCTGGTTCCTTTCTAGGTTTCTTCCTAGGTTCTGGCCTTTCAAGGGAGTTTTTCCTAGCCACCGTGCTTCTACACCTGCATTGCTTGCTGTTTGGGGTTTTAGGCTGGGTTTCTGTACAGCACTTTGTGACATCAGCTGATGTAAGAAGGGCTTTATAAATACATTTGATTAAAATTGGATTGATTCACTATTATTCTACAATGTAGAAAATAGTAAAAATTTAGAAAAATCCTGGAATCAGTAGCTGTGTCCAAACTTTTGACTGGTACTTGATTAACTTCTTCGGACTAGGGGGCATTATTTCGGAAGTTTGGATGAATGAGGTGCCCAAAGTAAACTGCCTGTTACTCAGGCCCAGAAGCTAGGATATGCACATAATTGGTAGTATTAGATAGTTTCCAAAACTGTTAAAATAATGTCTGTGAGTATAACAGAACTGATATGGCAGGTGAAAACCCACTTATTCCAATGGCTGGGAATGGGAATATAAAAGGAAGACTCCCAGATTGCTGACATCTAGGAACTGCAGTCTTTAGAAAGCGTTTCAGGCTTGTTTTTTGAAAATTTAGCTAGAATTTGTAGTTTTTCAAAGTGGCTCCCATTTTGGCTGTAGTGTTTGTTGCGCATTCCAGTGAGGGCGTGCACTTTGTCTCCGGTAATGGTCTCCGGTATTCTCCGTCTTAAATTGTATCGTTTATTTACATATTAGGGTACCTGAGGATTGATTAGGAATGTTGTTTGATATGTTTGGAAGAAGATTTTGGTAATTTACGGTATTCATTTGTGTGCATTTTGAACGAGGGAAACCGGTGGATTACTGAGTCAAGCTCGCCAATGAAACTTACTTTTTTGGGATATAAAGAAGAACTTTATCGAACAAAAGGACCATTTGTTATGTAGCTGGGACCCTTGTGATTGCAGCCAGATGAAGATCTTCAAAGGTAAGTGATTTATTTTATTGCTATTTCTGACTTTCCTGACACCTCTGCTTGGTTGGAAAATGTATGTAATGCGGGGCGCAGTCCTTAGATAATCGCATGGTGTGCTTTTGCCGTAAAGCCTTTTTGAAATCTGACAAAGCGGCTGGATTAACAAGAAGTTTAGCTTTTAAATGATGTATGACACTTGTATTTTTATGAATGTGTAATATTACGGTTTCTGTCGTTTGAATTTGGTACTCTGCAATTTCACCGGAAGTTGTCGAGGTGGGAGGCTAGAGTTCCAATGATCCGTAAGAAGTTAATTAATTTGATTCATATTATGGTGTTTCTATTCCATGAAAACAAAAAACCCTCTGGGTTTCCGTTAGGATGGAGCAGAAAATATGGCGCTGTACAATGTGACGCTCATAAATTCAGTGCGTTGTCAGATTGTCAGTGTGTAAATTCAGACCGTTTCGCACTCGGAGCGCACACTGGACGTTCGGGCCGAGGAGTAGGGTTGATTTGAGCGTTCTGGCCTTACAACAGCAGTCAAGCACCCAAGCTAATATTGGCTAGCTTGCTAGCTACTTCCAGACATAAATGAGACCCCTATGACCATTTTACTCGCCCTAGCAGAGCTAGTTAGGCAGTTTTCGTGTTAACCAGAGAGTTGGTGACTGTAACTGTGCTGCTGGAAACAATTCAGTTACGCATTTTTGCCTGAAAGGGGGGGGGGGGTATGAGAATGATTCACATGGACGTGTAGCATTAGCTTCAGTTGTAATGAGCGAGCTGGTAAACTGCACGCTTCCCTTATAGGAACTCCTACGCATTACTAATCTAACTCTGTACAAACAGACATCAATAGAGCACACTGGTCATATTATCACATTCGGATAAATGAATAGCATATTGCTTGCTGGTGCACATTATGATGCTATTCTTGTTATGGCACATTTCACTCTATCACACAAGCATTGTTCCATCTAGCATCTAATGACCTCTGTCTAGACGGTGGGACTGAGATATGGAGCATTATACTAAAATACTAGGCTAAAAATAATACAAATATCTTAGAAGAGAGTGTTGGTACCTGCTCGCTGGCGGGGGGCAGTTTGTGGGGATCAGTGGTCAGCACAGTGAGGTCATCAATAATGGCCTGAAGGTGAGTGATCTCTCCCAGCATGGCAATCTCTCCATTCTGGTCAAAACAACGAGACTCATTTCAGTGTTATTATATATGGCAATAGCACTGGCCTTATGTGAATGACTGCAACTGTTCAGCTTTGACTCAACACTAGAGGGCAATGTCAACATATTTTAGCTGGTGGTTTATTGACCCCCCCCCCCCCCCAAGTTAGGTTTCAGCACCTGACAAGTCTCCTGTTGTCTTCCTGTTTCATCTACACTCTGGCCAGATCCCAAAACATCCCCTAAACCCTTCATCCTGTGCCCTTGTGGAGACTTGATAGGATTTGATTGGTATGAGCAACCTGGTAATAGCTCCACCTCGCCCTCTGATAGGCTAGATGGAAGTTTTACCATATTGCTTATACCAATCAAATCCTCTCAGATCACCACAAGTGCATAAAGCGTAGGGCTTAAGGGACGATTAGGGATTGGCCCCATGTCTCACCCCAGCTCCCTGGTGTTCCCCCTCCCCATACAGCCCCTGCCTCCCCTCCTCATCTTACCACTACAGGCTGCAGGAAGCCGATGAAGGTGCAGAAGCGTCCCCTCTCCTCCACCAGAGCTCTGCGCACCGCCTGCTTCTCTGTCTCCTCCATCAGCAGGTACATGTCATTCACATCATGCATGGCACTATCCAGCTGGGGCTGCAGGTCCCCTCGGCCTGTTGAGCCAGGAGGAAGAGCACAGGGGACAGGGACAAGGAGCAGGGAAAGGGAAACAGAGGGCAGGGGCATAGTATTCAGGGAGTGGGGGATTGGGTATGTAGAGAGAATGCAGGTAGCGGGACAAGGGAGGACAAAAGGAGGAGAAGAGGGTAACAGAGAGGTCACAAGGAAAAACCAAAGTGTGACATAAAAGAGAGAGGAGGAGAGAAAGAAATGATTAGAACTGTATGGTGTGTCTGGGCTTGAAGGGATAAATCTCTCCCCTCTCATCCCTCCCTTCTCGGTCCCCCAAGCCAATGACAGACACCATGGACACAGGACAGAATGATCTACAAACTCTACACTGGTACTGTATCTACATGAGCTAAACAGAAATGCATACAGACACTAAATAGACTGACATATACAGAAGTAATAATGGAAAATGTCTTGTAATGTTAAGTCATGCAGCAGGGAGTAGTATCAGAGACGGCCATGATAGAGAAGATAGGGGGGGAACCTTAGTCAACAGCAACCAGCGCTGTGAGCAGAAAGAGCTTTAGAACAACAAGTCATGCAGGAGTCACAAAGGTCACAGGACAGCATTCCCAGAGGCCTCAGAAAGTAGACCGACTTTTAAAGGTTACAGCTACTAGGCCTAACTAGCTGAAGATGCGTGAGTCAGGCCAAATGTATTACAGTGATGTAAATCACTTAGCTTTTCACTATCTCCCAATAGTATTTTTGGGGGCATGGGAAAACCCCTCTAGACAGAATACATGTCAAGAAGAAGATGTAGCATAGCATAGCAGTGTTGTGGGACGAGAACCACATACTTACCCTGGATTTCTACAGAAGGGAAATCAACCGCAGACAGAGAGAGAGCGAGAAAGAGAGAGGGAGAGAGGAGGGAGAGAAAAATAGAAAGAGGAAGGGACAACAAAGATGGGTTGAGAGGAGGATTTGGGGGACATACAGGGGGTCAGAGGGGTGACAGAGGTAAAGGAGAGAGAGCAGAGATCGTTGAGCTCATCGTTAGGGTTAGTACAAGGAAGCCGTCACAGCTCAGTTCACGGCCAAAGTGCGCATGGTTAGAGCAAAAACACTGTTGCCAAAATCAAAAACAATTCAGCCTGGTAAAGCAACCCAACAATCAATGTTCCACCGGTTTTAAGATGAAATACACCTCAGTTGATCATTTTAGGTTCTTGCATCTGCCTGGCAACTGTCTAGAAATAGCCTTAAATAGACAACGGTATTTATTGGCTGCTGGATCAGAGTGAACTGCATCATCGCGAATGAGGGAAGGCCTGTCATTATCATCCTGACCACCAGGGGAGAGTGTTGCTCTATAACCTCAGTCTTCACTAACAGGGAGTGGAGCTATGTTCTCCCTCACTGCGGCTTCCCTCATTTCACCCCCTCACTCGAGTGATTTGAGGCGATTTGAGGCCCTTTTAAAGACCAAACTGTAATCGTCAACCAGCTACAATGCCTTGGCAAAGGATCTCACCTTGAGGATTTGACCTTGACATTTTCAGCACTACTACTACTGTAAAATCATGCTGAAGGGGAGACACAGCTGAGACTGTTACATTACAGAGAATGTCCGCGTTAACCTATAGTTATACAGCCCAAACAAAATGCGAAACCTGCTGTGATTTCAGAGCACTGGAAAGCAGGAGAGGGCAGTTTAGGAGTGTTCAGCCATGCTAGTTATCAGTCGGAGAGAGCGAGAGAGAAGAGGAGCAGCCTACCTTTCCGGGCCTTCTTCTGCAGTTTCATGGTGTCTGAGGACTTCTTCTTGATCTCATGGCGAGATCTCTTGTACTCTGGAGGAGAGAGCGGGTACAGAACGTCATCCATATTGGCCCAGGAGACAGAGGGGAATATGATTGAAGTACCCTGTGTGTGTCTCACCTCCATCATGATGTTTTCATCATGGCCACCTAGTCATCCCCCCTCATTCCTACTTGGCATATATCACTCCTCACCTCTCCACCATGCTCGCCGATGTGTGGTGAGCGTTCTGGCACGACAATGGTTGCCGTGCATTACCCAGGTTGGGTGCCACACATTGGTGTTGGATGAGGTGAGTTTCCCCCTTACTATGCAAAGCACTTTGAGTAGCTCAGCTGGTAGAAAGGCGCTATGTAAATCCAATCCAATATTGTTATCATTATTATTATTGTTCACCTTTGGCATGGTCCTTGTCCAGCTGGTTGGCGGTCTTCTTCCAATCCTCAATCCTGTCCTGGAGAGGAGTGATCAAGCTCTCCATCAGAGCACTGGGATGACAGAGGGAAAGAGAAAGAGCGAGGTACAATGGGTGTGTTAATTAATGGTTATAATAATGATTTACTTAAAAAAAAAAAAATGTTTGTACTTAACCTGCTTTTTCTCCCCAATTTCGTGATATCCAATTACGATCTTGTCTCATTGCTGCAACTGACAAACAGGCTCGGGAGAGGTGAAGGGCGGAGTCATGAGTCATTCGAAACATGACACGCCAAACAGCGCGACTTTACACCCGCCCGCTTAACAAGGAAGCCAGCTGCACCAATGTGTCGGAGGAAACACTGTTCAACTGATGACCGAGTCAGCCTGCAGGCGCCCGGCCCGCCACAAGGAGTCGCTAGAGCGCAATGAGCCAAGTAAAGCCCCACCCAGCCAAACCCTCCCCTAACCCGGACGACGCTGGGCAAATTGTGCGCCGCCCTATGGGACTCACGGTCGCGGCCGGGTTATGACACAGCCCGGGATCGAGCCCAGGTCTGTAGTGACGCCTCAGGCACTGGGATGCAGTGCCTTCGACCGCTGCGTCACTCGGGAGGCTACAATGATTTTCTTTTCCATTTAAATGTAACAATTTGTCTTCATCTGGTACACATCATATGGTACACGTGGACAAAATGAATCTTTGCCATGATGAACTCTAAAAATGATATGTTTTCTTATGAACCATGGAAAATATAAGCTCTAAGATATATGATCTTTGGAAAGGGAAAGCGGTTATATACATTTTCCTTCGTGGTTCGTCCTACTTCACTATTTGTGGTATGTTGCACATCTGCACACCCCGGTCACTACAGGACGAGCTGGGAGTCCCATGGTGGAGCGGGGAAACTGCAGCCTCCCAGGTCGACCACTCACAGACTGACAGCACAGTGCTGATGTGTGCTTCATCCCTGTTTATAGTGTGGTGCAATGTCAACGGGTTAGGAGATCGGTTTTGAGAAACTTTTGTTCCCAGAAATGCTTTGTAAGGAATGTAAACACCCCGACAAGACACCACCATCATCATCATCACAGACACCATCATCATCATCATCATCATTATTATCATCATCATCATGCTCATCACCACAGACACCACCATCATCATTATCATCATCATGGTAATAGCCTCTGATTTGGAAAAGTCATTAGAGACTGCAAACTAAATAGAATGGATTCCTTTCTTTGAGGTTTACTGTGTGGTCTAGAACAGAGCAGGCTGCTGCCGGTGGTGCCATTCATTTAGCCTAAGTGTCTGAGAGAATAGTCTACAGATGTCCTATAATGAGGTGCTTGGGATTCGGGGAGAGGGGAGGGAGGGAGGGGGAGAAGATGGAGGAGTGGAGCGGAGGAATGGGGGAAATGGAGCGTGTTCGTCCTCACATTCTGTTTTCTCCTCCTTCCGTCTCCTGTCGGCATCATTCATTTTAGGGGGAGAGGGTTCCAGTCTAGATAGTGTGTAGAATAACCCGTCTGAGGTGATCCTGTGTCTAAATCACACATGCACAAGTATTCTGCCCTGCTATTTCCACATTACCACAGACCCGACCCAAACACTGGGATAGACTTACATGGAAAACCCATGACTGGTACCTCACTCAGTGGAGGATGACACGTGTGAATTCACTCTTCTAGCATGAAGAGAGTCTGGGCAGCAGGTAACATAGCGGTTAAGAGTGTTGGACCAGTAACTCGAAAGGTCGCTGATTCAAATCACAGAGCCGACTAGGTGAAAAATCTATTGATTTTTATTTTTTTCATTTCACCTTTATTTAACCAGGTAAACTAGTTGAGAACAAGTTCTCATTTGCAACTGCGACCTGGCCAAGATCAAGCAAAGCTTGAAACAACAACACAGCAACACAACAACACAGAGTTACATGGAATAAGCAAGCGTACAGTCAATAACACAATAGAAAAAAAAGAAAGTCTATATACAGTGTGCAAATGGCATGAGGAGGTAAGGCAATAAATAGGCCATAGTAGCAAAGTAATTACAATTTAGCAGATTAACACTGGAGTGATAGATGAGCAGATGGTGTGTAAGTAGTGATACTGGTGTGCAAAAGAGTAGCAAAGTAAATAAAAACAATATGGGGGTGAGGTAGGTAGATTGGGTGGGCTATTTACAGATGGACTATGTACAGCTGCAGCGATCAGTTAGCTGCTCAGATAGCTGATGTTTAAAGTTAGTGAGGGAAAAGTATCCAGCTTCAGTGATTTTTGCAATTCGTTCCAGTCACTGGCAGCAGAGAACTGGAAGGAAAGGCGGCCAAAGGAGGTGTTGGCTTTGGGGATGACCACTCCAACCGATGTGCCCTTGAGCAAGGCACTTAACCCTAATTGGTCCTGTTAGTCTCTCTGGATAAGAGTGTCTGCTAAAGGACCTAAATGTAAATGTAAGCCTACCACATATTCTCATGTCAATACTGTTGTAGCCTCTGAACAAAATCAACGGTCACAGTTTGTCCAAAGCTTACCACAGACTATCAGAAGGTCAGCCAAGGAACATGGATGGGATGACAGCTACTACTCATTACTGTTGGCTACCATCATCAAAGATATGGTTTACACAGAGCAGTGATTGACAGTTCTTGGGACCAATCCCCACTAATGGAGTGATGGCAGTGACAGAGCTAGGCCTATAGGAGGATGCCTGCGTAAGAGAGCGGGACTTACTTGGTGAAATGGCGCAGTTTGGCCTCGATGCTGCGATGCCGCATGCACATCCTGGTAAGAGCTGATCCAATGTCTCTGGTGGCGCCTGAAAGAGATCACAATACAGAGGTGGTTAGGGAAACATTTGGAAAACGTCCAGTCAACGTAATGTATACTGCAGACCGACAAGCCAGACAGACCACCAAACAGACTGCCCACTGAGGTCTGTTGAATATTCACTCCAACAGACAGCAGCAACCTGGAGGTAATATACACACTCTTGCCCTAGTCCAAATAAAGATATTAAGGAGAGCCTTTTTAGAGGCCTACGCAGTGTGTGTGTGTAGTGTAGTGTACAGTATGCGTAGGGTGTGCGTGAGACTGTGAGTGAGTAACCTGTAGCTCTGATAAACAACAGGCTATTTATAGCCGAGAAAGTTCACTTGGGAAGAAGCTGACCTGTGAATCTGAGTGTGCCACTTCACTTGCTTCCAAAGGTGAGCCGAGCAACACTAGAGTTTTACACCAGTGGTGTTACCAAACTGTTATTTGTCACATGCTTCCTAAACAACTAGACTAACATGCTTACTTACGGGTCCTTTTACAACAACGCAGAGTTAAAGATAAAGCTAAACAAAATATATATATATATACAGTGCCTTGCGAAAGTATTCGGCCCCCTTGAACTTTGCGACCTTTTGCCACATTTCAGGCTTCAAACATAAAGATATAAAACGGTATTTTTTTGTGAAGAATCATCAACAAGTGGGACACAATCATGAAGTGGAACGATATTTATTGGATATTTCAAACTTTTTTAACAAATCAAAAACTGAAAAATTGGCCGTGCAAAATTATCCATTATCCTATTCACACCCCTCTCTCTCTCTACCCGGGGGTGGCTCGGACTACACCCCTAACCCTACCCATGCCCGAGTGGGAGGATCAGGGAGAGGTATTACCTAAACTACATCTGATTACTTCTGTTGGACAAGCAGACCCTTCCACCTCAGATAAGTGCAGAGAAAGCCAGCTCCTTCACCTGAACCTAATATCGCCATATTACTACTTCCTGTCTCCCAGTGGCTCATTGACACCGTGTGTGACCTGAGCTGAGAGACAGGAGGATACAATTCGAGCATCCAGCCCCCTGGCCCCGGGTCCACCCCATCCTCACCGTTACAGCCATCAACCTGACACATTTCATAATGAGAGATCTGGGGCTCCTGTGACCTTGGCCTAATCTTGGTGAAGTCATACCTTTAGGACTGGTGGGAGAGACTGGCTCCTAGTATATTGATTACACACAGAGAGTGTTGAATGAGAAGGGGGGGGTACTTGTTCATTTGTGACAGTCAGCCTTCTGTATTGCTGGCCCATCCTTCACTTGGATGCCTAAAGTCAAATCATTGACTACTGCACAGTAACACACACACAGAGACAGAGATAGAGAGACAGAGAGACAGAGAGAGAGAGAGAGAGAGAGAGACTAAAAGGCCAGTCTCTGTGAAAACACACTGTTAAGATACAGAGAATCTGTATTCATAATTACATAGCAACCATTCATTAATCCAGCCCAGGGCAACACTCCCTACCCCCCAGCTACCCTCTACCCTCCCCCCACACACCCCAACACACAGCACACACATATGGAATGAGAGGGGGCGTTTTCTAACCTCACTTTGAAATAGTGTCTAATGTCATGCCAATAAAGTACCTTGAAATTGAAAATTGAGAGAGTGCAGGGGAGAGAGAAAGAGACTGGGGGAGAGAGAAAGAGAGTGCAGGAGAGAGAGAAAGAGACTGGGGGAGAGAGAAAGAGAGTGCAAGAGAGAGAGAAAGAGACTGGGGGAGAGAGAAAGAGACTGGGGGAGAGAGATGCATACATAGTGGCAAAAAGAGAGAGGGGAGCAAGTGAGATGCAGTGAAAGAGGGAGAGAAAGGGAGAGAGAAAGAAAGAGAGACAGGGAAAAGGGAAAGTGAGAGATAGAGAGAGAGAGAGAGAGAGAGGCAGTGCTGAGAGGGATCTCCTCACACATTCTAATGAGCTGACTGCTGGGGAGAGAGTGTAACAGCGTGTGTGTGTGTGTGTGTGTGTGTGTGTGTGTGTGTGTGTGTGTGTTCGCTCCTTTTAATATATTCCCTTCCTGTTTTATATTCTTATTAACTTCCTCTCTCTCTCTCGTAACAACATCCGCAAGAGATCAACAACAAGATGAGGAGGGAGAAAAAACTCCAGGCTCACATCTGGGCAACAAATTAGGCCAGCGTATGTCTAGCTATGTGTGTAGCTATTTGTGTGTGCACCTATGTCTGTGCATGCTTGTCTTAGAAGGGTGAAGAATGGGAGTAAAATTAAGCAAATTTAATCTGACAGTCTGTGAAGATTTAAGTGCCACCCCCCCTAGCACACACTGTATTTGTAAAGTATGGGCAGCCTGTAGCTCAGTCACTATACCCTGTTCAGCTATAGGTCATCATTTCATAGAGAGACAGCCAGTGAACTAATCCTGAAAGGAGCTCCTCTCCTCTGTGTAGTCTGCTGTCGTCCCCATCTGCTCCTGCCCTAGCCCCAGCACAGCACAGCACAGCACAGCACAGCACAGCCAGTCTGTGTTTACTGTTAGCCTCCCTGCCTGTAACCCTCCTCCCTGCAACACTCCCCTCCCACAAGGAACCCACAGGAAGCCAGCACATATTGATTTTTCCCATGACATTTAGTCATCAACACCAAGGTGAGGGTTTATATGATAGAGAGAAAGGGGGAGGGAGAGAAAGAGAGAGCAAGAAGCGGGTGCATTGGGTGGATGTGCGAGGGAGTGGGAGAAAGAGGGAGGCACAGGTTAAGGGAAAGAGCGATAGAGCGGGGTGACAGAGAAGGTAACACGGAGAATGACAGACAGGAATGGAGTGATCAGTCATTAGTGTTCCCTCCATCTCTTGCTCCCTACCCGATTTCCTCAGCCACACACCCTGTCAGGCTGCAGGCACCTTTAGGGTGCTAATACAATTCAGCCTGTTCCCTCACCACAGCCTTGAGTATTTCCTTGCAGATAAGATAGAATAAGCCAAGTCTCCACCGAGAGGGAGTGGAGTGGCAGCTGTTCAAACACACACAGTGGTGCTAACAGCTAACATCCACACGCCCCTGCAGACTCTGACCTGTGGAATCAACACTCGGGCCTAAACAAACAGCAATAGGACTCAACAGGAGTCAATACTACACAGACATCCACACATCAGACCTCCAGCCACGTGTTCTCCGTAGTAGTAGGAAAGTGTGTGAATGTGAAATCGCAGTTGCTAATCGTACATCCTGATTCCTGACCCGGTCTTTTCATCTGTTCTGTGGGACAGCTGCTAGTGGTTTCCAAGATCTCCTCAAGTGTATTTCCTGGAGATAAGGCATGTGAGCCGACCGCGGAAGCAGACAACCAACCCAGCCACTGTTGCTAGTCTCTGCCCAACCCACTGCCCCAACACACAGACAGCCCCCCACATTCACAGCTTCCTGTAAAATACTGCAGTATGCAACCACTCCAAACATACCACACACACACACACCATCTGATATAATACACCACCGCCAGTCCAAAACACTCACTAACGCAGACAATTCTCCGGTCTCATAAACACTGTAACTTGTCCCCAATGGTAGGTGAAGCACAGAGCAACACAGCACAAGATGTGTTCAGTTAACACATGGGGGAGAGGAGGCCAAGCCGGTCTGCACTGCATATTTATGGAGCTTTATTAATGCCCTGATGAAGTCACTGGGTGGAGAGCAGTAGATCAAAACACACACGGACAGGGCTGAGTGGCGGCGTGGAGAAGGATTCATGAATTGAGCAGGTCCATATCCCACTGCCATAAAGCATGCAACCTACTAAGTTCCTACTGCATCTATTTTACATGCAAACCTTAAAATGCCCGTGAAAGACTCAAAGATCGAAAGTAGCGTGTGTGTGCGAGCATGCGTGGTGTGTGTGTGTGTGTGGACAGTAAAGGTGTCATTAATACAGCCCCTGCTGTGGGCGCCCCACCCTCCTCCCCTCCTCTTCTCTCTCCTGAAGGGAAAAGGAGGGGACGCCCCACCCTCCTCACCCCTCCTCTTCTCTCTCCTGAAGGGAAAAGGAGGGGACGCCCCACCCTCCTCCCCCCTCCTCTTCTCTCTCCTGAAGGGGAAAGGAGGGGACGCCCCACCCTCCTCCCCCCTCCTCTTCTCTCTCCTGAAGGGGAAAGGAGGGGACGCCCAACCCTCCTCCCCCCTCCTCTTCTCTCTCCTGAAGGGGAAAGGAGGGGACGCCCCATGTGATATTCCTCTATTTACTCTACTCCCTCGCTATGCCTTTCTGCCATTCTTCCACTCTGGGACAAGGGAGGGGTCACTGACCTGCCTGGGAGGCTGCATTACTATCTGAGCAGCTAACCGATCGGTGCAGCTGTACATAGTCCATCGGTAAATAGCCCACCCAATTGACCTACCTCATCCCCATACTGTTTTTATTTATTTACTTTTCTGCTCTTTTGCACACCAGTATCTCTACCTGCACATGACCATCTGATCATTTATCACTCCAGTGTTAATCTGCAAAATTGTAATTATTCGCCTACCTCCTCATGCCTTTTGCACACAATGTACAGTGCCTTGCGAAAGTATTCGGCCCCCTTGAACTTTGCAACCTTTTGCCACATTTCAGGCTTCAAACATAAAGACATAAAACTGTATTTTTTTGTGAAGAATCAACAATAAGTGGGACACAATCATGAAGTGGAACGACATTTATTGGATATTTCAAACTTTTTTAACAAATCAAAAACTGAAAAATTGGGCGTGCAAAATTATTCAGCCCCTTTACTTTCAGTGCAGCAAACTCTCTCCAGAAGTTCAGTGAGGATCTCTGAATGATCCAATGTTGACCTAAATGACTAATGATGATAAATACAATCCACCTGTGTGTAATCAAGTCTCCGTATAAATGCACCTGCACTGTGATAGTCTCAGAGGTCCGTTAAAAGCGCAGAGAGCATCATGAAGAACAAGGAACACACCAGGCATGTCCGAGATACTGTTGTGAAGAAGTTTAAAGCCGGATTTGGATACAAAAATATTTCCCAAGCTTTAAACATCCCAAGGAGCACTGTGCAAGCGATAATATTGAAATGGAAGGAGTATCAGACCACTGCAAATCTACCAAGACCTGGCTGTCCCTCTAAACTTTCAGCTCATACAAGGAGAAGACTGATCAGAGATGCAGCCAAGAGGCCCATGATCACTCTGGATGAACTGCAGAGATCTACAGCTGAGGTGGGAGACTCTGTCCATAGGACAACAATCAGTCGTATATTGCACAAATCTGGCCTTTATGGAAGAGTGGCAAGAAGAAAGCCATTTCTTAAAGATATCCATAAAAAGTGTCGTTTAAAGTTTGCCACTGATAGAGACATACCCCAAGCGACTTACAGCTGTAATCACAGCAAAAGGTGGCGCTACACAGTATTAACTTAATTAAGGGGGCTGAATAATTTTGCACGCCCAATTTTTCAGTTTTTGATTAGTTAAAAAAGTGTGAAATATCCAATAAATGTCGTTCCACTTCATGATTGTGTCCCACTTGTTGTTGATTCCTCACAAAAAAATACAGTTTTATATCTTTATGTTTGAAGCCTGAAATGTGGCAAAAGGTCGCAAAGTTCAAGGGGGCCGAATACTTTCGCAAGGCACTGTATATAGACTCTTTTTTTCTACTGTGTTATTGACTTGTTTATTGTTTACTCCATGTGTAACTCTGTGTTGTTGTCTGTTCACACTTGTATGCTTTATCTTGGCCAGGTCGCAGTTGTAAATGAGAACTGGTTCTCAACTAGCCTACCTGGTTAAATAAAGGTGAAATAAAAAAATGAAATTATAGGTGGTGCCAGTTTTGTCTGAGTGTGCCCACGAGTAAAACGCCCAGACACACTGGCGGGTTAGCTATACACACTATCCTGTCCGCTGTGTGAAATGTTCCTACTCATCAGTCTTTGAGAGACGGTGAGAAAACAAATGAAAAACTGTAGAGACCCTCGTTTTCATTCCGTCTGCACTGTTGATGAACTTTAGGAAATAACCTAAGTGGATAAACTCTGCCAGTTGCCCGGCAAGATCCTAATACTGTTCACTAGCTTAAAGCCCAATTAGGCCTTTCTGGCAGGTGGGTTCAGTGTGAGGACGGCAATGCAGATAGGAGTGTGTGGTTGATGCACAACAGTGTTTTTCCCATTCCTCTCACTGGAGAGACAGTCAGAAAAAAGTAGAGCCTTGAATAGAACCCACAGAACCCTCGTTCCCTGCCTTCGTTCCCTTCCCAAATCAATCACCACCCTCTCAAACTGACGGTGCTGCTGGTTGCCGTGACAGCACAGACCTGGCACTCCACCGTGACTGCGGTGGGTCTGTCTGTTGCTGAGGTCACACCGGCAGAACATTATTTTGACTTCCACGCCTCTGTACCTAATACAATAGTACCTATCTAACACGAGTCACTCTAAAGAGTGTACTGTATGAGGATAAGCCTACATTCACATCCGTATCAGAGAATCAGTTTGGCAAAGGATGATTAGACTGTTGCTTTAAGAGTGCTGGATTGTTTATATCACGGGGTGTCTCTCTTTCACCTCTTCCTCCCCCTCCCTTCCTCTATTTCCTCAGTCACAAACATCATCCAGCCATTTTCTGCTCTGTCACAAGGTGGCCGGCTGTGGTTTCACATGCTATCCCATGACTCTTTATGGGGCTCCTGGAAATGAATAGCTGTCAATGAGGCTTTCGGCGCAGCAGTAGGCCCACAGCTAATATTGAACTCGGGCATACCTCCTGCCGCAGTATTCCTTCATCGTACTCTTCACATGCAAGTCACAACACTCAGAGCATCTGACCAGAATATAGCTTCAAGCGTTCCATTTGGGAACAGGGACACTGGGACTGTGCCGAGAAGAAAACCACCTTGAGGACAGCTGATGGCACACACTTACTGAACATTATAGTGCCTGAGCAGAAACTTACAGTGGAACTGACAGCATTTTAGCAACATCAACTCTTGTTAAAATATGTTCATACACAGTGCATTCAGAAAGTATTCAGACCCCTTCACTTTTTAGATTTTTTTTTTTTTTTGCAGATGTACTAAAAACAGAAAAAACGGTATTCAGTGTTCAGACCCTTTACTCAGTACTGTGTCGAAGCACTTTTGGCAGCGATCACAGCCTCGAGACTTCTTGGATAGGACACTACAAGCTTGGCACACCTGTATTTGTAGAGTTTCTCCCATTTTTCTCTGCGGATCCTCTCAAGCTCTGTCAGGTTGGACGGGGATCGTCGCTGCACAGCTTTTTTCAGGTCTCTCCAGAGATGCTCGATCGGTGTTCAATGCCACTCAAGGACATTCAGAGACTTGTCCCGAAGCCACTCCTACATTGTCTGGGCTATGTGTTTAGGGTCATTTCCTATATGAAGGGGAATCTTCGGCCCAGTCTGAGGTCCTGGGCGCTCTGGAGCAGGGTTTCATCAAGGATATTCAGTTTTTTCTGTACTTTGCTCCGCTCATCTTTGCCTCAATCCCGACTAGTCTCCCAGTCCCTCCCGCTGAAAGACATCCCAACAGCATGATGCTGCCACCACCATGCTTCACCGTAGGGATGGTGCCAGGTTTCCTCCAGACTTGACGCTTGACCTTCAGGCCAAAGAGTTCGATCTTGGTTTCATTAGACCAGAGAATCTTTCTCATGGCCCGAGAGCCTTTTAGGTCCCTTTTGGAAAATTCCAAGCTGGCTGTCGTGTGCCTTTTACTGAGGAGGGGCATCCGTCTGGCCACTCTACCATATAGGCCTGATTGGTGGAGTGCTGCAGAGACGGTTGTCCTTCTGGAAAGTTCTCCCATCTCCACAGGGGAACTCTGGAGCGTGAATGACGATTGGGTTCTTGGTCACCTCTGTGACCAAGGCTCTTCTCCCCCGATTGCTCAGTTTGGCCAGCTCTAGGAAGTGTCTTGGTGGTTCCAAACTTCTTCTATTTAAGAATGATAGTGGCCATTGTGTTCTTGGGGACCTTAAATGCTGCAGACATTTATTGCTCCTCTTCCCTAGATCGTTGCCTCAACACAATCCTGTCTCAGAGCTCTACAGACAATTACTTCGACCTCATGACTTGGTTTTTGCTCTGACATGCCCTGTCAACTATGGGACCTTATATAGACAGGTGTGTGCCTTTCCAAATCATGTCAAATCAATTGAATTTACCACAGGTGGACTCCAATCAAGTTGTACAAACATCTCCAGGATGATCAATGGAAACAGAATGCACCTGAGCTCAATGTCAAGTCTCAAAGCAAAAGGTCTTACTTACTTATGCACAATTTTATTTTTAATACATTTGCAAAAAATTCTAAATACCTGTTTTCGCTTTGTCATTATGGTGCATTATGTGTAGATTGATGAGGAAAACAAATTATTAGAATGTTTGAAAATTACATACAGTTGAAGTCGGAAGTTTACATACACTTAGGTTGGAGTCATTAAAACTCGTTTTTCAACCACTCCACAAATTTCTTGTTAACAAACTATAGTTTTGGCAAGTCGGTTAGGACATCTACTTTGTGCATGACACAAGTCATTTTTCCAACAATTGCTTAAAGACAGATTATTTCACTGTATCACAATTACAGTGGGTCAGAAGTTTACATACACTAAGTTGACTGTGCTTTTAAACAGCTTGGAAAATAACAGAAAATTGTGTCATGATTGACATCATTTGAATCAAATGGAGGTGTACCTGTGGATGTATTTCAAGGACTACCTTCAAACTCAGTGCCTCATTGCTTGACATCATGGGAAAATCAAAAGAAATCAGCCAAGACCTCAGAATTTTTTTTGGACCTCCACAAGTCTGGTTCATCCAAACGCCTGAAGGAACCACATTCATCTGTACAAACAATAGTACACAAGTATTAACACCATGGGACCACACAGCCGTCATACCGCTCAGGAAGGAGACGCGTTTTGTCTCGTAGAGATGAACGTACTTTGGTGCGAAAAGTGCAAATCAATCCCAGAACAACAGTAAAGGACCTTGTGAAGATGCCGGAGGAAACCGGTACAAAAGTATCTTCAGTATATCCACAGTAAAACAGTAAAACGAGTCCTATATCGACCGCTCAGCAAGGAAGAAGCCACTGCTCCAAAACTGCCATTAAAAAGCCAGACTACGGTTTGCAACTGCACATGGGGACAAAGATCGTACTTTTTGGAGAAATGTCCTCTGGTCTGATGAAACAAAAAAATAACTGTTGGGCCATAATCACCATAGTTATGTTTGGAGGAAAAAGGTTGGAGGCTTGCAAGCAGAAGAACACCATCCCAACCATGAAGCATGGGGGTGGCAGCATCATGTTGTGAGGGTGTTTTGCTGCAGGAGGGACTGGTGCACTTCACAAAATAGATGGCATCATGAAGTAGGACAATTATGTGGATATATTGAAGCAACATCTCAAGACATCAGTCAGGAAGTTAAAGCTTGGTCGCAAATGGGTCTTCCAAATGGACAATGACCCCAAGCATACTTCCAAAGTTGTGGCAAAGAACAACAAAAGTCAAGTTATTGGAGTGGACATCACAAAGCCCTGACCTCAATCCTATAGAACATTTGTGGGCAGAACTGAAAAAGCGTGTGCAAGCAAGGAGGCCTACAAACCTGACTCAGTTACACCAGCTCTGTCAGAAGGAATGGGCCAAAATTCACCCAACCTATTGTGGGAAGCTTGTGGGAGGCTACCCGAAACGTTTGACCCAAGTTAAACAATTTAAAGGCAATGCTACCAATTACTAATTAAGTGTATGTAAACTTCTGACCCACTGGGAATGTGATGAAATAAATAAAAGCTGAAATAAATAATTCTCTCTACTATTATTCTGACATTCCACATTCTTAAAATAAAGTGGTGATCCTAACTGACCTAAAACAGGGAATTCTTACTAGGATTAAATGTCAGGAATTGTGAAAAACTAAGTTTAAATGTATTTGGCTAAGGTGTATGTAAACTTCTGACTTCAACTGTATTCTAAGACATTTGTGACAATTCTATAGCAATTAAGAGTGGGAAAGAGGACGTGCATTTGGACAGTTAATAGACACCGCAGCAAATAAAACCTAATAAAAACATCTGTCTCGTCCAGGACCATAGTCTACGTAAACCGGTGATCCATAGTAGAGGTCGACCGATTAATCTGAATG
The DNA here is from genome assembly GCF_057628025.1 of Oncorhynchus mykiss. Classification (NCBI taxonomy): domain Eukaryota; kingdom Metazoa; phylum Chordata; class Actinopteri; order Salmoniformes; family Salmonidae; genus Oncorhynchus; species Oncorhynchus mykiss. The sequence goes on along the minus strand of NC_143027.1, from coordinate 58,591,749 downwards.
GCCGATTAGGGCTGATTTCAAGTTTTCATAACAATCAGTAATCAGCATTTTTGGACACTGATTATGGCCGATTACATTGCACTCCGCAAGGAGACTGCGTGGCATGATGATTACCTTTTATGCGAGTGCAGCAAGAGCCAAGGTAAGTTGCTAGCTAGCATTAAATGTATCTTATAAAAAACAATTACTCTTAACATAATCACTAGTTTACTACACATGGTTGATGATATTACTAGTTTATCTAGCTTGTCCTGCGTTGCATATAATCGATGCGGTACCTGTTAATTTATCATCGAATCACAGCCTACTTTGCCAAACTGGTGATGATTTAAAAGCGCATTCGCAATGTGTTGTCACGCCCTGACCTGAGATATCTCTGTTTTCTTTATATTTTGGTTAGGTCAGGGTGTGACTAGGGTGGGTACGCTAGTTTTGTATTGTTGAGGGTTTTTGTATGTCTAGGGTTTTGTAGGTCTAGGGGTTTTTGCAATTCTATGTTGGCCTGATATGGTTGCCAATCAGAGACAGCTGTTTATCGTTGTCTCTGATTGGGGATCATATTTAGGTAGCCATTTCCCTTTGGTGTTTGTGGGATCTTGTTCTATGTTTAGTTGCCTGTCTGCACTATTCGTATAGCTTCACGGTTTGTTTGTGCTTGTTTGTTTTGTTTTGCTGAGTTTCGGTTTTATTAAAAACATGTGGAACTCTACTCACGCTGCACCTTGGTCTCATCTTTATGACGAACGTGACATGTGTACCTAACCATAAACATCAATGCCTTTCTTAAAATCAATACACATGTATATATTTTTAAACCTGCATATTTAGTTAATATTGCCTGCTAGCATGGATTTCTTTTAACTAGGGAAATTGTGTCACTTCTTTTGCGTTCTGTGCAAGCAGAGTCCGGGTATATGCAGCAGTTTGGGCTGCCTGACTCGTAGCGAACTACAACCTAAAACTTCTTACCTGGGAATATTGAAGACTCATGTTAAAAGGAACTACCGGCTTTTATATGTTCTCAGGTTCTGAGCAAGGAACTTAAACGTTAGCTGTTTTATAAGGCAAATATTGCACTTTTACTTTCTTCTCCAACACTTTGTTTTTGCATTATTTAAACCAAATTGAAATGTTTCATTATTTGTTTGAGACGAAATAGATTTTATTGATGTATTAAGTTAAAATAAAAGTGTTCATTCAGTATTTTTGTAATTGTCATTATTACAAATATATATATAAAAACCAGCCGATTAATCGGTATAATAATCGGTATCGGCGTTGAAAAATCTAATTCGGTCGACCTCTAATCCATAGCCAATCAGAGCTACCGTAGGCCTATATGCAAACATCCATTTGCCACAAGGGCCTGCCATCATTCACTTTGAACTGGATTGTGTGTTTACAGGTAGTTGCAACAGTGTGATGTTAGATAACTAGAACGCATTCGGCAAAAGCCAAAATACACTTGATTGTATTTCCGCACATATGTAGATAAATACCACAGGAGTCCTCTTACATTTGGGAACTTTACAGTCATATTGATCAAACAACCATAAAAAGGTAGGCTCTTTCCCTATATGCATATCAATCACAACGAGATCAACAACTAATGATAGCCAGAGCAAAACTTTTTCAGCAAGTTGACCGTCAAAATTACACTGGTAAACGATGGGGAATAGCATGCTTGTCCTTCTGCAGCTCACCTACCAATGTTTGCTTATCCCAACCAAGCCCCAAGCTAACTGACTAAAGTTGGCTAGCTTGCTAGCTACTTCCAGATCCAAATGAGAGAACTCCTCACTGACCATTTTACTCTGCCTAGCAGAGCTGATTAGGTCGTTATCATGTTATATAGCGAGTTCATGATTAACTATTAGTTTTTTTGCCTATGCATACTGACACCGGTCATATCCAACGGGTGTTGCACATTCGTAAATTCTACACTTAGAAAAGAGTGCTCTAAAATCGGAGTAGATAGCTAGCCAGAGTGAATTTACGAACACAAGAGACGTACTAAATGTATAACAGTAGTTTAGCATAGCTAGCTAGCTAACAAGGTGATTCACAACTCTTGCTAGCTAACCAAATGACACCTGCATCTCTAGTTGTTTACGGACCAAAAAATTATACGAGGGGAAAAAGTTAGTCACCCACTCCTCCATCGACGTCCTCCTAGCAGCTAGCTAGCTAACGTTAGGCTCTGTGTTTTTAGCTTGCTACATAAATAGATGTGCTAGCATATTAGCCACGTTATGACTGACTTCTGATCATTGCCCTTGCTAGTTTGATTGTATTGACATTCCCAGCCTTAGTCCATTTTTGTCCAAAATATTGAGTCATTGAAACTGAAACAGTGCATCCTGAAAGGAGGCAGCAAACTATGTACCAGGCCAGCTGTGATTTTCAAACTGATATTTTTTGGATTTCCAAGAAATGTATTAATCGTGCATTGAACTGCATCCATCTATTCAGCCAACAATGCCTTAGTGTACGTCATGGAATGCTGAGTTAAATAGAGCCTCTTTTTAAAACCTCTTATGAAGTTGGTTTTGTAGCATAAACTGAGAATGAAATATTCTTGACTGGTATTATGATTGTCTGTTTGTATTTATATTTGCAAAGTAGTTAAAATGCTGTCAGTTCCACTTTCAATCCCTGGATATGATGCACAGTCTTATTTCAGGCTCTCCCTTTATCCCATCAAGGAGAAGTGTGCGTGACAGATCAGATCAGAGAAGATGGCCCAGCCTGTCATTGTGACTGATCCTTCCCTTGTGCCAGCCCTCCTCCCCTCGTTGGGCACACTAACCCAGTCAACGTCTGCACAGCTCTATAGGGACACACACACACACACACACACACACTGCTGCTGACAGTACACCCCAATAGGCCTTTCTGGTATGAGAGAGAGAGATGGAGGAAATAGGTCACACACACACAAATACATACCAAGCGCACACACCAACATATAAACATGCATAACACACACTGACACACAAAGACTGCATGAGCGCTCACTCACAGCACACTCTACTCAAGTGCTAATCACACAAGCACACATACAAGGATAGTAAAATCATACACACACACCTGCACACCCATGCCGTGACTGCAGCATACTGTATCATGAACTCAACATTCATAATTTAGTGATTACCGCATGGGCAGAAAATAGCTCTTTAGCGCACACATCTGGGCCAGACTCACTGGTCCTAAGCATTTTCACCAAGCCCACCTCTCCCTCCACTGGGCTAAGACTTCACAGAGTAGGAAGGCTTTCACACATACGGTCATGGGAGAGTTATACACAGCCTATTTCCTCCCCCATATAGTCCTATCAATTCACACTAGGGCTGTCCAGGAGGAAGTGATGTGGTTTCAGGTGTTTATTTTGATATTTACAGGGTTGGTTGTCCAATGGTTATGGGGAGCAGGTAAAGAGGGTGAAATTGGAGAGAAGGAATGGCTGATTTCCCCAGAATGAGGGGCTAGTGCAGCCGGGTCGAAGGCGGTGTGTATGTCCCATCACCCCTAAACAAACCCCTTCACTGAGAGAGAGAGAGAGAGAGAGAGAAAGAGAGAGAGAGAGAGAGAGAGATAGATCCTCTAGCAGGCCTGTTTACCACTAACACACCCAGCAAGGGCTGCTTTCCTTTCCCAGAGAATATCAATGAGCCTCTTTAGACTTTCTGCTAAGTAAAAATAGTCCGCCATCACCACTTTCTCTCTCTCTCTCTCTCTCGCTCTCGTCCTCTCTCTCTGACTCACACGAGCATTCCCCTTTTCTCTGTGCCTCAGGCTTTGTGGCCTTCCTACCAGCGCATCTCCATGGCAACGGGGAGATGAAATCTGCAGAGGGATTCGTCAGCCCCTTTCCCTCGCTCTACTGCATCCACACAATTAGAAAACATACACATGCTTGATACACACATTCACACCTGTGATCTCCCCAAAGGAATCAGCTGACGGACTCATCCACTGTACCTCCTGTTACTTCCTGTATCTTAGGAGCGAGAGTGTGTGTAAGTGTGTGTGTGTGTGTGTGTGTGTGTGTGTGTGTGTGTGTGTGTGTGTGTGTGAAAGAGTGAGAGAGAGGTAAATACCATTTGGAGGGCATTAATGAATGAGAGAGTTGGGTCGCTCTGCTCTGGTACTAATTATACCCAGCCTGCCTCTGGAGGATTAGGAGACTTTTAATAGTCCTGTTTTATGAGTTACAATCCTGCTGGGAGACCTTACAACGCGCACACACACACACACACACGCACGCACCGATAGTACTTAAGTCATTTTTTGGGTTATCTTTAGTTTACCTTACTGTTTCTATTTTTGATTACTTTTACTTCACTACATTCCTTAATAAAATATTGTACTTTTACTCCATACATTTTCCTTGACACCCAAAATGCTTAACCGAACATCCCTGGTCATCCCTACTGCCTCTGATCTGGTGGACTCACTAAACACACACGCTTTGTTTGTAAATGATGTCTGAACGTTGGAGTGTGTCCGTGGCTTTCCGTAAATACAATTTAAAAAAAGAAAATGGCGCCATCTGATTTGTTTAATCTAAGGAATTTGAAATACTTCTAGTTTTGATACTTAAGTATATTTTAAACCAAATACTTTTAGACTTTCACTCAAGTAGAATTTTACTGGGTGACTTTTACCTTTACTTGAGTCATTTTCTATTAAGGTATTTTTACTTTTACTCAAGTATGACAGTTAGGTACTTTTTCCTCCACTGCACACATGCATGCACGGAAGTACGCACACCAGATACATTACACTCATGCTTGTACACACTGACAGATTTAGAAATGCAGACAGCTGCCTCATAATGTTTACATTACTAAACGCATTATGAATCTCTAAACCCTCAACATGGGAATAAGGAAATGACAGGAATTATGACCCAGCAGTACCTGTCACGTTCTGACCCTAGTTATTGTGTTAATTGTTTGTTTTAGTTGGTCAGGACGTGAGTTGGGTGGGCATTCTATGTTTTGTGTGTCTAGGTTGTTTTTCTGTGTTCGGCCTAGTATGGTTCTCAATCAGAGGCAGGTGTCGTTGGTTGTCTCTGAATGAGAATCATACTTAGGTAGCCTGGGTTTCACTGTTGTTTTGTGGGTGATTGTTTCCGTGTCTGTGTTTGTTTCACCACACAGGACTGTTTCGGTTTTCACATTTATTGTTTTGTATTTTTGTAGTGTTCTCGGTTATCGTCTTTATTAAAGATGTTTACCACTAACCACTCTGCATTTTGGTCCTCCTTTCCTTCAGCGGAAGAAAACTGTTACAGTACCTCCATCACCTAGTTTGTGTGTGTGTTTTTGTGTATTTGTATTTGTGTGGGGTCTCGGTCAGACAAAGTGCATCTCTGTCCCTTATTGTTGGCTAGGCATGTCCCAGTGGATTCCTGGCTGCTCAGTGTGTCTATCTGTCAATAACAGTCTGGCCTAGTTCACAGGCCCAGAATATCCCACAATACCCCTCTGAGGCCCACACGGCTTCATCAGGGCTTCACCAAGACTCACATCAGCTTTAACGCAAGTGACTGAGCATCCCGGATGCCCTGCCATTATAGCCTCAACACACACACACACACGCACAAGCACACACGAGGACCAATACAGACACATACACCACATTGTACCCACATGCATGGATGTGCGCAGCAGCGGACTTACGCACTTTGATCCAGACATTGAAATTTGACAATGGTGGTCTGGTCAGACAAAGCACTGTCCCACTTTCAGCAGTCCAAACATAGCACCAAGGCAGGGCAGAGCAGACTGGCCACTCCCTGTTTGAACAATCACAAAGCTGACATGACTGGCCCACGGACTGGAGCCAACTCACCCGCAAGGGGATAGTGAGCGGACATAAACACACACACACACAAACGTGTGATGCACACTCATATCTTCAAATCAAATGTTATTAGTCACATGTGCCGAACACAACAGTGAAATGCTTAAGGAAAGCTTTGACTATCTACAGATTCAGTGAGCATAGCCTTGCTATTGAGCGAGGCCGCCGTAGGCAGACCTGGCTCTCAAGAGAAGACAGGCTATGTTCACACTGTCCACAAAATGAGGTGGAAACTGAGCTACACTTCCTAACATCCTGCCAAATCAAATTGTATTAGTCACGTGCCGAATACAACAGGTTTCACCTTACAGTGAAATGCTTACTTACGAGCCCTTAACCAACAATGCAGCTAAAAAAAATACAGATAACCATAAGAAATACAATTAACAAGTAATTAAAGAGCAGCAGTAAAATAACAATATTTTTGTTATTTTTGCGAGACTATATACAGGGGGGTACCGGTACAGAGTCAATGTGCGGGGGCACCGGTTAGTTGAGGTAATATGTACATGTCGGTAGAGTTATTAAAGTGACTATGCATAGATGGTAACAGAGAGTAACAGCGGAGTAAAATAGGGGGGGGGGGGGAGAACAGTGTATGACTAGGGTGGCTGGAGTCTGACAAATTTTAGGGCCTTCCTCTGACACTGCCTGGTATAGAGGTCCTGGATGGCAGGAAGCTTGGGCCCAGTGATGTACTGGGCCATTCGCACTACCCTCTGTAGTGCCTTGTGGTCGAAGGCTGAACAGTTGCCATACCAGGCAGTGATGCAACCATGCTCTCGATGGTGCAGCTGAAGAGTCTTGCAATGCACAGACAGATACATATTTCCATAAAACTGCTTACACATACAATAGACTAAGCACCTTCCTCATCCCTACATCCACCAAACGGTACTGTATATCCTTTTAATCCCTGGTCAATCTGAGCTAAACTGTAAACAAACACACACAGATCATGATCTGTAATACCCACAATGGCCCACATTTAAAAAGTCCATAGTCTTGAGGCATTGGCCCAGATCAATGAGATGGACAGATGAGGAGACGAGATGTGTAAACATACGATTAGAACATACAGTACATGACCAAAAGTGTGTGCTCGTCGAACATCTCATACCAAAATCATGGGCATTAATGTGGAGTTGGTCCCCCTTTGCTGCAAAAACAGCCTCCACTCTTCTGGGAAGGCTTTCCACTAGATGTGGGAACATTGCTGCCATGACGCTTCCATTCAGCCAAGAGCATTAGTGAGGTTGGGTACTAATTTTGGGTGATTAGGTCTGGCTCGCAGTCAGCGTTCCAATTCATCCCAAAGTTGTTTGATGGGGTTGAGGTCAGGACTCTGTGCAGGCCAGTCAAGTTCTTCCACATCGATCTCGAAAAAAACATTTTTGTATGGACCTCACTTTGTGCACGGGGGCATTGTCATGCTAAAACAGGAAAGGGCATTCCCTAAACTGTTGCCACAAAATTGGAAGCACAGAATCGTGTAGAATGTCATTGTATGCTGTAGGGTTAAGATCTCCCCTTCACTGGAAACAAGGGGTGTAGCCCAAACCCTGAAAAACAGCCCCAGACCATTATTCCTCCTCTACCAACTTTACAGTTGCCACTATCCATTGGTGCAGGTAGCGTTCTCCTGGCATCCGCCAAACACAGATTAGTCCATTGGACTGCCAGATTGTGAGAACGTGTTTCCACCGCTCCAGAGTCCAATGGCGGCGAGCTTTACACCCCTCCAGCCGACACTTGGCAAGGCACATGGTGATCTTAGGCTTGTGTGTGCGGCTGCTCGACCATGGAAACCTATATCATTAAGCTCCCGACAAACAGTTACTGTGCTGACGTTACTTCCGGTTTGGAACTCGGTAGTGAGTGTTGCAGCCGAGGACAGACGATTTTTACATGCCACGCGCTTAGTGGCGGTTCTAGCTTGTATGGCTCCCTAGGCGAACCCCCCCCCCCCCTTCAGCAGCCACCCTGCAACAACAAAAAAGCACCATTCTGCATTAACTGTCATTTTATTCAGACATTTGGAACAACACAAACAAATAATCATAACAATTAAAACTATATAAATATAAAAATATATACAAAAAGTAGTAACAAAGACAAATATAAACACATTTCTGTTGATTTGGATCTCGAGCATCAATACATTATCCTTCCCCCAACACTGTCAACCAAGAGTCAAGACTAAACCAATTCAGCTTGGTGGTGTGCAGACTGGTTTTTAATTTTTCTAAACGATTTCGCAAAAAAACAGAAAAAAAAATGCAACAATATGTCTGTGACGCTATATATTCACAGTATTATGAATGAATTGTGGTTATTTGGTAGCATTTCGTATTGTGACTGATTTTACAAATTGCATTCATACTGTACAAAGTTAGAGGTGCGCTATTTGATAGATTCCCCCACTCCCTCTACCTCAGGCTTCCAGTGGGGAGACCTGAGGTCAACTTACCCCCATCCCCCTCCCCATCTCGTACTTCTGAGTGGGAGACCTTCCCAGGCAGTAGCCTGCCTAGCTCACAAACTAGAATCAGGGCGCCCACTCCAACAAGGTTAATTGACCCACAGTCCCACACGGTGACATGATATCATTGACGGGATGTGCAAATGAGCAATAAAAAACGATTGCGCAAATGTCACCATTTTAAATTGTTTTGTGTGGGCGCCCCGTGCCGCCCCCGGCAAGATGCCGCCCTGGACGGCTACCCATGTCGCCTATACCTAAATACGCCACTGCGTGATGCGTTTCATCACTCGGCAGTCCTGTCCTGTGAGCTTGTGTGGCCTACCACTTCGCAGTTGAGCCGTTGTTGCTCCTAGACGTTTCCACTTCACAATAACAGCACTTACCGTTGACCGGGGCAGCTCTAGCAGGGCAGATATTTGATGAACTGACTTGTTGGAAGGGTGGCATCCTATGACAGTGCCACGTTGAAAGTCACTGAGCTCTTCAGTAAGGCCATTCTACTGCCAATGTTTGTCTATGGTGATTGCATGGCTGTGTGCTCGATATTATACAGCTGTCAGCAACGAAGGGGTGTCCACATACTTTTGTATATGTACAGTGTATCTGTGCCATAAATCGCACACTGCCTGCCCCTGGAGAAAACACACTGCCTGCCCCTGGAGAAAACACACTGCCTGCCCCTGGAGAAAACACACTGCCTGCCCCTGGAGAAAACACACTGCCTGCCCCTGGAGAAAACACACTGCCTGACCCTGGAGAAAACACACTGCCTGACCCTGGAGAAAACTGCACTTCCATACTACTCTAGTACAGCATTCTGTGGGTCATGTTTCAAATGGGCACAATGTTGTTTAGATAGTCAGTCTCCCATAGAGAAGACGGAGACACGGGCATGGCATGTCTTGCTAGCGGCTGGTACATATGGACACACCTCTCGCCCAGAACCCCATCCAGAGGGGCAGAGTGGGGCACAAAGGGAAATTAAGAAGATGGGAAAGGGGTGAAGGGAAGTGGAGGAGGAGGGGAGACAGAGAGGAGGGATGACAGAGCTTTTGGGCTTGAGTGGGATAATGAGGAGAGGAGGGTATCGCCATGGCAGGTGCGACTGTGGTTGCCAGGGTTACAGCCGTCTGCGGCAGAGAGAGATCAGCCCACGACACAGCAACAATGTGAGAGGGAAGAGAAAAGAGAGAGTGGGGGGAGTAGACAGATAAATAAATAGAGATAAAGTGAGAGAGACAGAGAACACGAGACAGAGAGAGATAGAAAGAGCAAGACCGAAAAAGCGAGCGAGAGAGTCTGCAGCAGCAAAACATAAAACAGAATTATTTATGAAGGCCTGGATTCCTATCCCAGCGTGTGTCCATGCCTTTGAGCCGCCTGTGAGCCTCGGCCCAAAAACACAGCACCACCGTCATTACACACCAGACTGGATTCATGCATACTGCGACGCAAGATACTGAAACATGGATAACATGTTCCTGTACTGCAGTAGATAGGATACAGCCTGAACCACACACAATGCAGCAGAAAATGGAGGATCGACAAAATGCAGAAATCACTAGTAGCACCGCAGCGTGGAAATAAAAGAATGATTGACACTGCAGCAGACCTTACACAGACCTGCACAACTTGCACAGGGAACACAGACTCACTGCATACATGCAGTAGCCTTGAAGCATAAATAATAGAGTGTGAATGCAATCACTACAATGATGAGATAGTTTCACAGTACCCAGCTAACTTAGAGCTTGGTGAGAGCGTATTCATTCTATGGTTATTTTCCATTCAACCTTCCCACAACTTTTTGGGGAATTGTGCCAGATAGTTGCTTCTCATGTTCTACCAACTGCTGTTGGTATTTTGGCTTCACTGTTTGACATAACTGTAAGTTAGCCGTAGTTGGCTAGCTAGCAAGCAAGGGATAAGAACGTTACCACCCAGTATGGCAATGGAACATTTAGAACAAACGACTGGGATACATAGATATCTATGTATCCATAGATACAGAACAAAAAGACTGAATGGCCGCGTCGTGTCTCTGGCAACCGAACCGGTAGAACGAACGATCAGCCGGCTTCGGTAGCAACCCTAGATCTGTGCCGGGACTATATCCTCTTGTGGAAGGATGAAATAGTATGAATACATTCATCAAAATAAAGTTTATGAAAATATGTAAAATCCTTAATTGAATATGTTGGTAACCCTGCTGTGATAAAGTGATAATGCCCCCGAAATTGTGTTTGGAGGATGTATTGGCAAGGTTTAACAGCACCCGTGTCAATATATCCTCCAAGTACCGGCTTCGAGGGCATTATCACTTAAATACATTATTTTCTCAGCATCAACAAAACTCTATCGTTTATCTTGTTAAATGTGTTCGTGTGATCTTAAAGAGTTTTTTTCCCCTTTGAAATGGAGTCTGTTCAAATAGACTAAAATAAACAGCTTTGTATGTGTAACACAAAACATGCTAGCTTCGTCCTAGAGGCGCAGTAGACTAATTCCAGGGACAGAGAAGCCGAGCCAAGCAACTATCCGGCACCATTCCCAAAAAGTTGTGGGACAGTTGTATGCAAAATAACCATAGGGCAACCATAGGACAACCACACCAAGCTCTAACAAACTTATGGTTCTCAGAACGTTATGTGCTAAATGGATGGGTAATGTCTAACTTCACTGTTAGAACGTGAGACCGAGAATTTCACGTTAGATTGAATAAACAGCACCAGTTGTGGACTACCAAGGCCAGGTCTGTCTGTGCTGAATAGCAGGCCAGCAAGTCCTACCCTCTGATCTGCACTATTCAATTACTAAAAGCCAGTGGAGAGCTGGGAATGTGCACTCTATTTAAATGGAGATGGAATGGCATGGCATGGAATGGGCTGTGTTCTAGGAATGGAGAGCAGGCTGAGAACGTAGTCAGGGTGACATGGGACACCCAGAATGTTAAGCTTCTGCTACTGACCCTAGGTCAATCAGTAGCTGAAGAATGAGCAGAGAACACGAGGAGCCTCTGTCTTAGCATCTGGTCCTAGGTCAGTTCACACAGCCGTGACTGGTTACTCATGAAATTTGAATATATATAGACTGGCGTCTCCAAGGCATCCTCCTGTGTGTCAGGGTTCATTTTCCATTCTGGGTGTACCGCGACAATAGCCTGGAGGACTTCAAGTTAGGTGTCAGCCAGACTACCGTGACAGGAACTCTCTGAGCCATGTAGAGGTCATGAGTTTAAACTGTACAGTAAAAGCATAGTCTTAGGTGTTATTCTACTCAACACTTTCATGAACTATGAACTTTCTTGTCATTCATAGCAGAAGGCGGTTCCCGTTTTCCAGTTAAGCTTTGGTTACAATGGGGCCAGGAGATATCTAGTTGTAGTAGCTAGCAGGTAAAAGTTCAGATTAATTTGCACAAAAATATATTATTTAACAAGCAATGACAACTGTTTTGTGACAGATCCACATCTGTCTAAGCTAACGGAATGGGTAGCTGACATGACAGCGATGGCCTGACGTTAGCTACACAGACATTGTTAACTACTTCGTTCTCTTCGAGGGTGTTGATGGCAAAGAACCTAGAAATCATAAAGCACAGAAGCCTGTGTAATAAAACCGGCAAAGTTTTGTGCAAGAGACATGCAGACTTTCCTGAGAGCAGCGATTTGTTTGAGCCCAGTCAGAGTGTCAACAGACCAAAACAGACGGCTTGGGTAATCGTGAGAGGCAGTGGCATCGTCGAAACAGTTGGTTGCTTGCGTTTTACAGGATTAGGGAAGTCCTGTAGCCATGCAGCAGCTATCTTGTGGAAGGTATTAGAGTGGCTAGCAATTGTATTTACAACCATAAAAGCAGAGATGCAATTGCAAAAAATATATATTTGAGACATTTTGCATGTGTTGTTTTCATGAACTTGTGTAACGTTACTTATCCAGGCTTTTTAGGACGTAAAGTTACCCTGAGTTTGAGATAAGGTGCTAAAGTAAACATTATTATTATTAGCAGGGACATTAGCAGGGATTTATCAAAGGGCTTTAATTCAGTTGACCTTGAATTGGAGCTAGCTAGACTCAGAAACATTGGTCTCTGTGAAGGAGCAGTATATTGGTTCAGGAACTATCTTTCTGACAGAACACGATGTGTATGTACACTGACAATTAAAAGTATAGCTTTCTTGAGATTTATAGAGGTGTGCCCCAGGGTTCCATTTTAGCTCCTGTGTTGTTCCCAATTTGTATTAATAATTTGGGAAATGGGATGCAACCAGCAGTTACATCTATATGCAGATATACACAGGTACATGTGCTCCTTCTCTGGTTCAGGCTGTTGAAGAGCTCCAAACTGCTTTTCAGTCACTGCAGGCCTCCCTTTATGTTCTCAAACTGGTCTTGAATATGCAAAAAACTAAATTTATGGCCTTTACCTGAGCTAGAACTCCACCAGAGAACGCTGGCATTGTCACATCTGGTGGCTTATCCATGGAAAAAGTGTCATCCTACAAATATCTAGGTATTTGGTTGGATGACAAGTTGTACTTTAAAGTTCATGTGGATAATATTGTGACAAAGCTTATATTGAAATTGGGTTTTTATTTTCATAATAAGGCTTGCTTCCCGCTTATGGCTAAAAATAAGCTTGTTCAGGCCACTTCTCTCTCAGTAATTGATTAAGGTGACTTGTTGTATATGCATGCAACCTCCTCCGTCTTACAGAGACTGGACTCTGTTTATCATGCATCCTTGCGCTTTATTCCTAAGCGCAAAGACAGATATGCTGAGATTGTGAAGAAAGTGTAGAGCATGTGTTGGTATTAACACAGACTGTAAAGACATGAACAAGTGCGTTGTGCATCAGAGCTATAGGCAACTTCTCTAGATGGCAAAGAGCTGAGCAAATGACAGATTTTCGCGTAAGTTGATTAAAGGTCAAATGTAGACAGTCATACCACATAAGGTAAGAAAAATACATACAAAAAGCTATTGTCAGTGTGTGTTGTGTTCAAGCAGTGAATTGACATGTACAAAGTCCAAAGAAATTCTAGATCTTGCTAGGAGAGAGAGTAAGTTTACATGTATATTATAGGTTACAATTCCCATGGTTTGAAAAAATGGATTTAAATCAATAACAATGAACTGTCTCAAAGTTTAATAAAATGTTTTTTGTTTTCATTCCTTTTCATCACATTCGTCTTCATAAAACCCCCCCGGGAACAGTAGCATCAGTATCAGTTTGTTGTAGGATCTCATTGAGCCCGCTTGGTTGTCATGCATTTCATGTTATATCCTGCATTTAATTACTGGTCAGCCACGAAGGAGCTCACCCCTCAAATTTACAAGAGCAGTACATATTCTTAGAATCTTGCCACTTTTGTAGTCATTGGCACCACTTGTGGTAAGATTTTGAAAACATTTAAGTGTCTAATAGCTCTTTCTACGGGGACTCTCGCATTTGCTTGCAGTTTGGGGTTTTAGGCTGGGTTTCTATACAGCACTTTGAGATATCAGCTGATGTACGAAGGGCTATATAAATACATTTGATTTGATTTGATTTTGATTCTGGAAGTAAACTGTTCCTCACTAAGTTGTGCACCCTTTTTTTGTAAACAAGGGTGTTACTAAATACATTTTCCTCTGACACAACAAGTATCTTATTAAAACCTCTTGAGGCTAGGGGGCAGAATTTTCACTTTTGGATAAATAGCATGCCCAATTTCAACTTCCTCCTACTCATGCCAAGAATATAAAATATGCATATTATTCGTAGATTTGGATAGAATACACTCTGAAGTAGAGGTCAACCGATTATGATTTTTCAACGCCGATACCGATACCGATTATTGGAGGACCAAAAAAGCCGATACCGACTAATCGGACAATTTTTTTATTTGTAATAATGACAATTACAACCATACTGAATTAACACTTATTTTAACTTAATATAAAACATCAATAAAATAAATTTAGCCTCAAATAAATAATGAAACATGTTCAATTTGATTTAAATAATGAAAAAACAAAGTGTTGGAGAAGAAAGTAATATGTGCCATGTAAAAATGTGTGCCATGTAAAAAAGCTCACGTTTAAGTTCCTTGCTCAGAACATGAGAACATATGAAAGTTTGTGGTTCCTTTTAACATGAGACATCAATATTCCAAGGTAAGAGGATATAGGTTGTAGTTAATATAGTATTTGTAGGACTATTTCTCTCTATAGCATTTGTATTTCATATACCTTTGACTATTGGATGTTCTTATAGGCACTATAGTATTGCCAGTGTAACAGTATAGCTTCCGTCCCCCTCCTCGCCCCTACCTGGGCTCGAACCAGGAACACATCGACAACAGCCACACTCGAAGCATCGTTACCCATCGCTCCACAAAAGCCGCGGCCCTTGCAGCGCAAGGGGAATAACTACTCCAAATCTAAAAGCGAGTGACGTTTGAAACAGTATTAGCGCACACCCAGCTAACTAGCTAGCCATTTCACATTGGTTACACCAGCCATTAGGCTGATAGGCTTGAAGTCATAAACAGCGCTGTGCTTGCGAAGAGCTGCTGGCAAAACGCACGAAAGTGCTGTTTGAATTAATGATTACAGGCCTGCTGCTGCTCAGTCAGACTGCTCTATCAAATCAGACTTAATTATAACATAATAACACACAGAAATACGAGCCTTTGGTCATTAATAGGATTGAATCCGGAAACTATCATTTTGAAAACAAAACTTTTATTATTTCAGTGAAATACGGAACCGTTCTGTATTTTTTAAAATCTAATGGGTGGCATCCCTAAGTCTAAATATTCTTGTTACATTTCACAACCTTCAATGTATGTCATAATTACGTAAAATTCTGGCAAATTAGTTCGCAATGAGCCAGGCAGCCCAAACTGTTGCATATACCCTGACTCTGCGTGCAATGAACGCAAGAGAAATGACACAATTTCACCTGGTTAATATTGCCTGCTAAACTGAATTAGTAGTTATAACTAGTGATTATGATTGTTTTTTATAAGATAAGTTTAATGCTAGCTAGCAATTTACCTTAGCTTCTACTGCGTTCGCGTAACAGGCAGGCTACTTGTGGAGTGCAATGGTTAGAGCGTTGGACTAGTTAATTGTGCGGTTGCAAGATTGGAACCCCTGAGCTGACAAGGTGAAAATCTGTCGTTCTGCCCCTGAACAAGGCAGTTAACCCATAGTTCCTAGGCAGTCATTGAAAATATGAATGTATTCTTAACTGACTTGCCTAGTTAAATAAAAATACAAATGTATGTTTTTTATTTTATTTTTAATAATTGAAAATCGGCGCCCAAAAATACAGATTTCCAATTGTTGTGAAAACTTGAAATCGGCCCTAATTAATCGGCCATTCCGATTAATCGGTCGACCTCTACTCTGAAGTTTCTAAAACTGTTTGAATCATGTCTGTGAGTATAACAGAACTTATGTAGCAAGCAAAACCCAGAGGACTAACCAATCAGATTTTTTTTTTTTTGGTTTTTTAGAACTGGTTTTCAATTCCTACCGCTTCCACTGGTCACCAGTCTTTGGAATTTGGTTGAGGTTATTCCTTTGTGCAATGAAGAAGTAGGCCAACTAGGAACTGGGTAACACTGTTGAGAGTTGCGCAAGACGTGAAAAGTTGCGCTGGTTTGTTGTCTTCCTTTATTGAACAACAGATAGACCCGTCTACAATTTGATCGATAATTAACGTTTAAAAATACCTAAAGTTGTATTACAAAAGTAGTTTGAAATATTTTGGCAAAGTTTATAGGCAATTTTTGAAATATTTTGTAGTGACGTTGCGTTTTTTGGAAGCTGTTTTTTTCTGGATCAAACGCGCTTTATAAATTGACATTTGGATATATATGGACGGAATTAATCGAACAAAAGGACCAATTGTGATGTTTATGGGACATATTGGAGTGCCAACAAAAGAAGCTCGTCAAAGTTAATGCATGTTTTATATTTTATTTCTGCGTTTTGTGTAGCGCCTGCAGGGTTGAAATATGCTACCCTCTTTGTTTACTGGTGTGCTATCATCAGATAATATCTTCTTATGCTTTCGCCGAAAAGTATTTTTAAAATCTGACATGGTCGCTAGATTCACAACGAGTGTAGCTTTAATTGAGTATCTTACATGTGTGATTTAATGAAAGCTTGATTTTTATATAATTTTTTTGAATTTGCCGCATTTTCCCAGTTTTTTGCCCAAGTGGGACGCAATTGTACCGCCTATCCGTAAGAAGTTAATTAACCTCTTCTCCTGGAAGTAAGTAGTCCAAGATCCCAGAGTCCACCGTGATATAGCTGCATCATCAGACATATGCAGCAGATATAAATATTATTAGTACACATGGGGCTATACCTACAAGGTATTTGATAGAGTTATGTGAGTACTAGTGGCTAAAAGACTACCCTTTTGAAAATCAGCATCTGGAAAAGTCACGTGTCATGGAGAAACCGATTGTTTTTTTCTTTAGGAAAATTGTGAATTGAAAGCAGAAGTAGTGATACAGAGAAGTAGAGTCCAATAACTGAGTGTTAACTGGTTGTGTACTATGTTCCTGCTGGGCTGTGAGGCTGTGAGTTCAGCCTCGGAGTCAGGCGTGACTCATGAGTGACAACACCCTCCATACTGCGTGGTGGCCGACTACGCCACGGATCCCACGCTAAGTCTGCTAAATGACTCAAATGTAAATGTAAACACAGAGGCCAAGGCTAGGGAAATGTCACTTCCTGTCACCTGTCAACACTGGTGATAAAGCTTATCACAGCATTCCCATGGAGACAGTGGAAGACGGTGATGCCATTGGCTACCTGGGATCACATGCTGTGTGTGAATTGTGGACGGTAGGCAGTGGGTGAGAGTGTATTTAGCTGAGCAGCAGCACATAGTTTTTTTTCTTCTTATCATCCACTTGATTTATCATATGGAGATGACACGCTGACATCACATATGCACTCATACTTGCATACTCACATACATACTCACATGAATGCAATAGTAGTAGGGGTGTAACGGTTCACCAAATCCACGGTTCGGTAAATATTGCGGTTCTGGGGTCACGGTTTGGTTCGGTTACGGTACATGAAATGCCAACAGTTACTTTAGTACATTTTTGTTTATTTGGCAAAAGACGCAAAACTAAAAAGCACCCTATTTGTGGCCCAAGTACAGCTTCTGTGACAGCATTCACAATGTTCCTGGAATTGTCTGATGTGACAGGGATTGTTATGTTGAGCCTCTCAAGTAGAGATCTTCACGGGTCCTTCTGAAATGGACCTGGGGCTTTTCCAACCGAACCCGATATGCATAAATTTATTTCTAAATATAGAGACCCGATCCAAAAAGATCCAAGGACATCTAGACTAGTTCTGTATAGACCTGGTCGGATCCAGACCCGGCCCAATCCGAGTGAGGGAAGCAGCAGAAAAGTCCATTTGTAAGCTACTTTATTAACCAGAGCTAATAAAGCACGAGGGAGAGACACTCTAGCAGGCGGAGGAGGGGTCTTGCAGTGTGTGTACTGCGAGTGAGTGACACGGGGAGCAAGCAGGAGGGGAGGGCAGGACAGACAGATAGCAACCAACCATTCAAGCCGACTCGCGCTAGTAGACTAACGTCTAGGTTGTCATAGCTAGTAGCTTGGCTATTTATGATCCAATATGATTATTGGACTGCATCAAACAAAGAGAAGCTTGTTAACTAAACTAGCTATTTTATCTAGCAAGCTAGGCTAATTGAGGCTGCATGCGTTTTCCCCCTGTCCTACAGTTACAAATAGCAACACCATTCAGATACAATGGTTCTTCCTTTAAAATCTGCGTCATACTGTGGCACACCTTGCGTGCTGCCGCAGAATTATGTGGCACGTCATTAAATTGTCAGCCATTTTTTCCTGTTACTGCAAGTTATTGCTAGTTTGACCACCAGCGGGCATCTTTGAGAGAAGGATTTGATAGTATTCCGTATTGGCATTACCAGAGAATTTAAAACATTTTTGGGGATAACAATGTTTTTGGGATTGATTTTAAGAAATTTGGCTTAATTAATTTGCTTAATATTATGGTGTTTCAATTCAGAGAAAAATGAGAAATGAAACCCTCAGGGTTTCCGTTAGAATGGAATGGAAAATATGGCGCTGTACAACGTGACGGTCGGGAGTAGGCTACAGGATTGGAGGATTCTAAATTGTTTGCCTTCATTAGACAACTTTGTTCCAATGTTTCTGTAAATCAGTGATATTTATTCCCATAGTAATTTGTTATGGATCCATAACTAAATCAAGATCTGCAATTTGAAAGAGTATTTTTGTATCATTATTTTATTAACAAAATGTGTTTATTTGTTTATTAGGCTACTGTGCAGTCTACAATACATATTGTAGTAAACATAGGAAAGAGCCTAATTCCTTACATAAGGGAGAGTAGGCCATGTCTGTACTACAGAATGCAGGGCACGCGGGAGACCGGTGTTATTTCATAGTTGTGATGTTTTCACTATTATTCTACCATGTAGAAACTAGTAAAAATAAAGAACAATCCTGGAATAAGTAGATGTGTCCAAACTTTTGACTGATACTTGCTTAATTAGATTAATATTATGGTGTTTTGTATTCCATGAAAAACCCTCTGGATTTCTGTTAGGATGGAACAGAAAATATGTTGCTGTACAACGTGACACTCATAAATTCAGAGCGTTGTCAGATTGTCAGTTTGTAAATTCAGACCGTTTCGCTCTCGGAGCGCACACTGGACGTTCGGGCCAAGGAGTAGGGTTGATTTCAGCATTCTGGCCTTACACCGGCAGTCAAGCATCCAAGCTAACATTGGCTAGCTTGCTAGCTACTTCCAGACACAAATGAGACCACTCTGACCATTTTACTCGCCCTAGCAGAGCTGGTTAGGCAGTTTTCCTGTTAACCAGAGCATTAGTGACTGTAACTATGCTGCTGGAAACAATTTAATTACGCTTTTTTGATGACGTTTACTGACACCGGCCATATTCAATGTGTTAAGTGCTCGTAAATTCATTATTCTCGCCTCTGGCACACTCAGACGAGAGTGGTCTGAAATCAGTGTAGATAGCCAGAGCAAATTTACGAAAGCACCCGAATGTCCATTGAGAACGCACAACGACTATACCATTTAGCTAAGCTAAGAATGACTGGAATGATCAAGTCAATAAATATTGAGTAGTTAGATAGCCTATGGTTAATATACTGGCATGTTTGATGTATAACTACTAATGTTAAATAGCTAGCTAACATACCGGTACATACTGCTGTACTACTGCTGGCAGGATATGGCAGCATCTTCGGTTGTGCGTCAATAATTCTGCATACAGTAGCACGTTTGTATATAGGTGTGGTTAATCACAGGCAAATTGTTATATGCTATGGAGGTACATGTGTCTTTTTGTCAAACTTTTTTTTATTTTCAATCAAAAATAATTGTTCTGAAAGCAACTTTTTTTCCGACACAAAGGAAGTCAGAGCGGACACCTACGAAGAAGGACTGTGTGGTGAAAGCATCTCAGGTAAGCAGCAATGGGCCTTCTTCTGTCCAACTTTTACATAGCTAGTAGTTAGCTCCTACAGTTGAGTGTCGGTTCATAACATTCTACTATATTAGTTCATAACATTCTACTATATTACATACATACAGTGTACATACATACATACATACATACATACCGTAGAATGATAAATCATGCAATTATTATTCTCAAGCTAACCAAAAGCATTTAGCTACAAACGCCTGTTCTCGCCATTTTCAGTCAAATTAATCTAACTTTCATTCATGGCAACTCATAAGCAGGCCATGTCATACTTGTTTCATAGTTGATATATAATCATATTTCATAACAGTTAGCTTTTTTTAACAGAAGGATGAAAGAACACAATATGTCTGTCAAAAATAGTTAGGGAGTCTTTGCAGCTTGTAGATGGTGCAGGTATGCATATTTCCCATCACCTAATGAACAACCACAATACCAGTCTGGTGTTAAGCTTTCTGTGCTGTATTGACGTATCCTGAAAATGACATCTGCTGCTTTAGATTGAACGGTCATATCTGTCAGTTGTTTTCATATCTACAAAAAATAAGCTATTTTCTTTACTTTCAGAGATCAAGGGGTCGAAAATGTAGATATTGCCAAATGTTCACTGTCCGAGACACAGGCCGTGGAAGCTTTATTGCTGGCAAAAGTGTCCATAACCAGAGGTAATTAAACTATTCTGTGTTCTTTTTCTCTTCATCTATGCCTGTCTTGTTGTACATGGAACCTGTCTCACATGCATTAATTAAAAGATCCTTAAAATATCAGCTGCTAATTTTCAGATTTTACACCACATACACACAGCCATTTTCACTGGACTATCTGTTGCTGCCAAGTCATGATTTCCCTGGGGGTTAGCCTTGCAATAACCAAGAGATGAGACACATAGGCATTTATATTTAAATGTTTCAGGTACACTCCGATAGTTGTCTGCATCACATACAGTATCTTCTATTGACATTATCTTCTATTGTTTGTCCTCATGTGTCTGTTTTTCAGCATAAAGTACTCTGTAGCCACTTAGTGTGGACACCAGGTGAGACCACAAACACACACACAATAACAGTCTTTCTTCTTCACTTCATCCTTCTCCCCCTTTTCCCCCAAATCCTCTAGGTTATATCAGCTGTTTTGTTGAACTGGCTGACAGAGGGCACAGCATGATCATAGGTGAGAGGTCACTTGGTTGGGTCAACAGGAAGTATTATTAACCAGTTAGAGCTCTAGGGGCGCTATTTCATTTTTGGATAAAAAACGTTCCCGTTTTAAGCGCGATATTTTGTCACGAAAAGATGCTCGACTATGCATATTCTTGACAGTTTTGGAAAGAAAACACTCTGAAGTTTCAGAATCTGCAAAGATTTTGTCTGTAAGTGCCCCAGAACTCATTCTACAGGCGAAACCAAGATGATGCATCACCCAGGAATTAGCAGAATTTCTGAAGCTCTGTTTTCCATTCTCTCCTTATATGGCTGTGATTGCGCAAGGAATGAGCCTACACTTTCTGTCGTTCGCCCAAGGTCTTAGCAGCATTGTGACGTATTTGTAGGCATATCATTGGAAGATTGGCCATAAGAGACTACATTTTCCAGAGGTCCGCCCGGTGTCCTTTGTCTAAATTTGTGCGTAATCTTCAGGTGCAGGCATTTTCTCCTGGGATTCAGGAGAGAAAGCATGTTTCCAAGAACGATGTATCAATGAAGAGATATGTGAAAAACACCTTGAGGATTGATTCTAAACAACGTTTGCCATGTTTTCAGTCGATATTATGGAGTTAATTTGGAAAAAAGTTTGCGTTTTGAGGACTGAATTTATGGATTTTTTTTGGTAGCCAAATGTGATGTATAAAACGGAGCTATTTCTAATACACAAGGAATCTTTTTGGAAAAACTGAGCATCCGCTATCTAACTGAGAGTATCCTCATTGAAAACATCAGAAGTTCTTCAAAGGTAAATGATTTTATTTGAAGGCTTTTATGTTTTTGTTAATGTTGCGTGCTGGATGCTAACGCTAATGCTAACGCTAAATGCTAACGCGAAATGCTAACTCTAGCTAGCTACTTTTACACAAATGATTGTTTTCCTATGGTTGAGAAGCATATTTTGAAAATCTGAGATGACAGTGTTGTTTACAAAAGGCTAAGCTTGAGAGATGGCATATTTATTTCATTTCATTTGCGATTTTCATAAATAGTTAACGTTGTGTTATGCTAATGAGCTTGCTGATAGATTTACACAATCCTGGATACAGGGGTTTTTTCATAGCTAAACGTGACGCAGAAAACGGAGCGATTTGTCCTAAACAAATAATCTTTCAGGAAAAACTGAACATTTGCTATCTGAGAGTCTCCTCATTGAAAACATCTGAAGTTCTTCAAAGGTAAATGATTTTTTTGAATGCTTTTCTGTTTTTTTGTGTAAATGTTGCCAGCTGAATGCTAATGCTAAATGCTACGTTAGCCATCAATACTGTTACACAAATGCTTGTTTTGCAATGGTTGAGAAGCATATTTTGAAAATCTGAGATGACAGTGTTGTTAACAAAAGGCTAAGCTTGAGAGCTAGCATATTTATTTCATTTCATTTGCGATTTTCATGAATAGTTAACGTTGCGTTATGGTAATGAGCTTGAGTCTGTATTCACGAACCCGGATCCGGGATGGGGAGATCAGAAAGGTTAAAGAGATGCTTTACATGGGAACTAGTTCAGACAGAGATGTAGTAGTCCCTGAGTTAATGATCCAAGGTCGGTTTTGCATTTCACCTCCTGATGATTATGATGACTGACCGTGTTAGAATAAAAACACAAGGCTTAATCATGCTCTCTCTCTATCTATCTGTCTCTCGTCTGCAGGTATGTTTTGATGTGAGAGAGGAAGCCAGTCCCATCATCGCCACCTCACTCGCTCTTAAGATAACCTTTGGGCCAACTGGGGGCCCAAGGCTGGTTAGGAGATACCGCAATTGTGATTAACTGAAAGAATATTAGGGTAGCACTGTAATTCATTATTCATATGCTGTTCTAACCTCTTTCCCTTTCTGTCTTCTACACCTCTCTCCCCACCTCATCTTTCTTCCTCGTTTAAAAATGCACACCATATGTGCATTGAAGTACAGATTGAACTTGTATTTATAATATAATATTACAATTATCATAATTATAATGCGTGTATTATGTATTTATAACACCTGGATAATGAAATTCTTTCAATAAAGCGTTTCACATTCTCCGCTGGTTGAAATTAAGTATTTCATTGAAATACTATCCTGTGTCCTCAGATTAATGCAGATGAAGTGAGTTAGATATGATTTGTTTATTTTCTGTTTATATGAATTACAAATCAGCCTTAACTTAAATCATGTTTCTAGTCTATTGCATAGTTACAATGTGTAATCATTGATGTCCCGGGAGTAGGAGTGGTAAACATTGTTGAAGTGTTTAATTGTAATACATACATGCAGACACAGCATTATTAAAATAATGGAGTTTGATATGACTGAAAAAGAATGCCTCATAGATTCATACCTGAACCGCACCTTTATTTGCCAAGGAAGAGTACATGATCAGTGAATATATTCAATGTACAGGCTACAATGTGGGAATCTCATGCGTGGTAATAACCACAGTACATATACAGTATATAAGGACTTGCATACTTGGCACAATAAATATTATAATCTACTCTATCCATAGGCTTCATTAATACCATTCAGACTTGTAGTTGATACAACAACTATGATAGCTGAGGTTCATAGATTGGTATGAATATTAGTTCAGAACCTAACGTTTTAGGGTGCATACACAGATTGGCTACATACTGTAGCTAGCATCCATAGGCATACAGTTTTTTTTATCCTCCACTACACAATAAGCAATTAAATAGTTAGCTAGCTATGTTTCTTCAGCTGCACTGCAAGGCAAGCTTACACCATTGTTCATTCAATTTGCAGTAAATGCTTTAGCTAGCTAGATTCTTTACATCCAGTGTTTCAGAAGATGACAGCCTGGTTTGCTAGTTTTCTCAGGAGTCCCTAAACCATTAAACAACACGAATTACAAATTCATTCTCCTGTCATAACACTAACTAGCTAGCTGGCTAATGTTAGCTAGTCAGATAACTTGCTAAATAGCAATTTTCGTAAAATAAATGTATGACCAACAAATATGCACAAACGTTTGTCTGTACATTAACGAACATATTCCTCACAACTGTATATTTTTTGCTTGACTCGTTATGACGTTATAACTACTTACATTTGGTTCCACCGTAATGTTTTGTCTGCCATCTTCACCCAGGAACTGGTGGCTGGCGTCAAATTCATCATTGGAACCACACGATATGATTGGTCATGTAAAAACCTTGGGTCCCAAATGCATAATGAGTGCTCTAACTCCCCCTTGTGGTGGTCTGGAGCAATGAAGCCGTGGGTAACTCTAAATCTCGCGGTGCAAGCTAGCAACTTTTAAATGAGGAACCACTGTAGCACCCTACCTGTTGGCTTTTGGTCATTGTAACATATAGTGTATTTCTAATTTAACTTTTAATTCCATAATTTAATTCCATCATCCATTTAGTACAGTCGTGGCCAAAAGTTTTGAGAATGACACAAATATTAATTTTCACAAAGTTTGCTGCCTCAGTTTGTATGATGGCAATTTGCATATACTCCAGAATGTTATGAAGAGTGATCAGATGAATTGCAATTAATTGCAAAGTCCCTCTTTGCCATGCAAATGAACTGAATCCCAAAATAACATTTCCACTGCATTTCAGCCCTGCCACAAAAGGACAAGCTGACATCATGTCAGTGATTCTCTCGTTAACACAGGTGTGGGTGTTGAAGAGGACAAGGCCGGAGATCACTCTGTCATGCTGATTGAGTTTGAATAACAGGCTGGAAGCTTCAAAAGGAGGGTGGTGCTTGGAATCATTGTTCTTCCTCTGTCAAATATGTAACCTGCAAGGAAACACATGCCATCATCATTGCTTTGCACAAAAAGGGCTTCACAAGCAAGGATATTGCTGCCAGTAAGATTAGTAAGCACCTAAATCCACCAAATATCGGATCATCAAGAACGTCAAGCAGAGCGGTTCAATTGAAAGTCCAGCAAGCACCAGGACCGTCTCCTAAAGTTGATTCAGCTGCGGGATCAGGGCACCACCAATACAAAGCTTGCTCAGGAATGGCAGCAGGCAGGTGTGAGTGCATCAGCATGCACAGTGAGGTGAAGACTTTTGGAGGATGGCCTGGTGTCAAGAAGGGCAGCAAAGAAGCCCCTTCTCTCCAGACATACTGATATTCTGCAAAAGGTACAGGGATTGGACTGCTGAGGAATGGGGTAAAGTCATTTTCTCTAATGAATCCCCTTTCTGATTGTTTGGGGCATCCGGAAAAAAGCTTGTCTGGAGAAGACAAGGTGAGCGCTACCATCAGTCCTGTGTCATGCCAACAGTAAAGCATCCTGAGACCATTCATGTGTGGGGTTGCTTCTCAGCAAAGGGAGTGGGCTCACTCACAATTTTGCCTCAGAACACAGCCATGAATAAAGAATGGTACCAACACATCCTCTGAGAGCAACTTCTCCCAACCATCCAAGAACAGTTTGGTGACGAACAATGCCTTTTCCAGCATGATGGAGCACCTTGCCATAAGGTAAAAGTGATAACTAAGTGGCTTGGGGAACAAAACATCGATATTTTGGGTCCATGGCCAGGAAACTCCCCATACCTTAATTCCATTGAGAACTTGTGGTCAATCCTCAAGAGGTGGGTGGACAAACAAAACCCCACAAATTCTGACAAACTCCAAGCATTGATTATGCAAGAATGGGCTGCCATCAGTCAGCATGTGGCCCAGAAGTTAATTGACAGCATGTCAGGGCGGATTGCAAAGGTCTTGAAAAAGAAGAGTCAACACTGCAAATATTGACTCTTTGCGTCAACTTAATGTAATTGTCAATAAAAGCCTTTGACATTTATGAAATGCTTGTAATTATACTTCACTATTCCATAGTAACATCTGACAAAAATATCTAAAGACACTGAGGAAGCAGACTTTGTGAAAATGTATATTTGTGTCATTCTCAAAACATTTGGCCACGACTGTAGATAATCTCCTAACTTGCTTTGCCACACACGGAGGCTCCATGACTGTAGTACCGCGTTGATGACTTGTGATTGGCCGACAACAACAAGCTACACACGCCTGCATTGGCTATTCTCGTTAAGCAGTGGCCACATACTGTTAATGTTTTATCCACAACTCTCTGTCCATCGCCATTGTAATCTAATGTGAAACCAAAATCTTCAGCCAAACTGGGGATTTGAACGATGGAGGATCTTCCAATTCTGGTTTATCGACCCTACCACTCACCATCATACAGAACTAGTTCCCAGCTGCTCCTCACAAAAGGATAGCATGAAATTCGCCAGTTAAGATTCAAATTTTGATTACAACGTGCATATAGGCTCTAGTTGTTTTAACAGAAAAGCCTACAACATTTCTTCAGCTCAGATTTACTCAAGAGGCAATGGCATACAACTCAGCATGTTTATTGTTGTAAAAAAAAAACATTTTAGGTATTTAATCGGGTTCACAGTGCGAACCGAACTGAGGTGTAGCATTACACCCCTATCTAGTAGACCCACGTCCCACCCTGCGTGATGAGGACAGTGGCCTAGATGCCTGTCCTGAGATCACTATCAATTGAGATGCTGGGCACCAGCTCCACCCACACAGTCCAATTACCAGGACACGGACCATCAGTCCCTCACAAAACAGACATCATTAACAGGACAGGAATCTACAGTGGGGATACAACACGTGTTGCTAACCCCCCACCCAGCCAGAGGACTCAGTAAGGGGGAAGAGGTAGGGCTACATCCCCTGTTGACCACCCACCCAAAAGGCCCCAAACCATGGGATGAAATAGCTGCCAGGCCTGGCTGGAGAGAGCAGAGTCTCTACCAGGGACCAGGCTGTAAGTGGGTCAGAGCTCTACTCTCTCTGAATCACTCTGAGCCAAAAGCATCTCACACATGAAATATTGATGGTGCTTTTGATAGGTGAATGGCCAACCAATACTACATACAAGTCCAAGATGGGTTGACATACATAGCCTGCTCACTAACAAAGTGATAGGCCTACACTCCACTATCAGTCCGCAAGTACTTGTGTATTCAGAGGTCCTAATTAGGATTCTTTACGGGATGAAGTGTATTTCACTGAATTATGGTTCCAACATGAGATCATGAGGGTCAGCTCAGAGATGGCCTTCATTGGAAGGCCATCTAATGGATGCCAGTTCATTGGAAGGCCATTTCCGCAGAGGCAAAACAAATGCTCCCCAAAAGCTCATCTCACCCAAACCAAAACTGTGTAAGCAGAATGCTGATTAGAGCATGGTTTCTCTTAGGAGAAAGCCGGTCTATGGGAAACAGGTTATAGTTACTGTAGAGTCAGAACCTTGT
Source organism: Oncorhynchus mykiss (assembly GCF_057628025.1). NCBI lineage: Eukaryota > Metazoa > Chordata > Actinopteri > Salmoniformes > Salmonidae > Oncorhynchus > Oncorhynchus mykiss. Next base: position 58,564,354 of record NC_143027.1, on the reverse strand, counting down.
TTCCTAACCAAGTTGTACCCTCACCCTGGAGAGATGATTGCCTCAGTGTTTTTTATTTCTCTAGCTGACAGAGAGGAAGACAACACGACTGACACTGTGGGGTCAGGGGTTAAGGGTCAGACGATGATCTGGTTACACCGTGGCTTGAGGAAGGCTGACTAATAAAGACACATCATTGGCTCCCTGACCAAACATGTTGTGTAACTGGCTGGCCCTGTTCACACATCCAGAGCAGCACAGCTCCCCACGGTTCCCCTGAAGTGTGTCAGAGAGGATACCTGCCGGGCAGCTGAACACAATACGGAGGGCAGTGGAGGCCGCTTGGCTGGCGGCCATCACTTCAAAGAGCTAGCAACGTTAAAAAACCAAGAGCAGAGGAAGTCCATTGGTGCATTCCCAACATCCTTCGATCCGTGGACCTATCGGCAGGGAGGATAATAAGAAAGCATGACATTCTCTGGGTTTGATTAAAGAGCATTTAAAGCGTCTCCTGGGTCTGAGGGAGGATTGGGAGAAGACTGGACTAAATACCCTCCATATTTACTCTAAAAGGAAGTTCCTGGCAGGGGACAGTATTACTGCTAAAAATACCCCAACACTGCCACTGACCAACCAGGTGGGCTATTCATTACAACCAGAAAAGAAGAAGGATGAAGAAAAGAAAGTGAGAGGAAAGCTATCCCCTTACAGCGACTACAGAACGATCAACAGGACTCTGCCTCACTAGCTCACACCCTCGCACTCTCTCTCTTTCTCTGCGTCTCTCGTCACGGATGGTCGCCACGGTATTTATGGAAAGCCGCTGACTTCATGGCTAGAGCGGTGGAGGCCCTGTGCGTGTACAGTAGGCTACATAAACAAGGCCCACAGGACGTGATCTCACTATCTCCAGCCCAAAGAAAGCACCAAACCCACAGGCTGCTGATCCTATCGCCTCCACAATGCTGCTGAAATGTTTCCCAAAACAATACTTCCCCTGGAACTCACCCACTCCCATGATAGGAGGGGGACTTTACTGTTTTCCGCCGCCTTTAATGTCAAAGAAATGACCAAGTAAATACAGATCCATCTCAATCTCTCTTACCACAGTGTACTTCTCCCTCCCCCTTTTATTCCCACTTTTCATCATTCCAAACTAATTCCACATCAGTAAAGCAGTCTTAACAAGGCTGAACTGATTTTAAAACCTTGTTTCCCCTGTAACTAGAGCCTTTTTCTTTTTTTTTACATCTCTGATGTCTGACGTTAGTGAACACAGTTCAATGTGAGTGCTGGCCCCAGGACACTGTGTAATGATTTAACTGTACGCGCGGCTCTGGCTCCAGACAACACATGATCTCTAAGTAACACTGAGACACTCACTGCCGTGACAAGTACACTAAGTGATTCGCCAGTGTCTAACAGTGGCAAGATAATATAGCCTGTGTGTGGGCTAGATATTGTGAGCAACTGCGTTTATACACTCCACTCGGAGTGTGTATATAGTTTGTGAATGTGTATGTTTGAGTGTGTGTGTGTGTGCCTGCTATGTAAGGTACTACATTGCTGTGACTAAGCACATACTCAACACGCTCCTTCCGGATTTACAAGCTGAGAAGGTCACTCCACAACTGTGAAGGACACTGGACCCGCCACCACTTAGTTAGTGGGGTACACAATACTAACTAGAGCAGGAGAGTTATATTCAGTAGTCAGTACTGGGAACTATAGTCAGTAGTACCAACTCCTTAAATACCACTGTTACCACTACCCAACTCAAATAGTATCTTACTTCACGTGTTTACTGTGCCAACCATTCCTGCGCACATGTTTTCCGATCAATTACACCTATATTACCAGGAAGGTATATTTTGACTCCAAGGATCAAGCTAATGTTAGTAGGACCTGGTCTGATGGGTTTGGTCTCAGTATCCATACTGCAATGCCACACAAGATAAGAGACAGTCCAGAAGCATAAGCCGCTCTGCTCTGAGGGGAAGCTGATGGGACTGATTATTAGCCTGTCCACTTCCTGTACAGATCAGCAGTTCTAGTCCCGCTACTTTGATGCATCTCCACCCATCACTGCCCTACCTCCTACTCCTCTCTTCTCTTCTCTGCCACTCTCTACTCCTCTCCCCTCCCCTCCCCTCCCCTCCCCCCTTCCCCTCCCCTCTACTCCTCTCTACTCCTCTCCTCTCCCCTCCTCTCTACTCCTCTCCCCTCTTCTATCTTCTCCTCTCTTCTATCTTCTCCTCTCCTATCTTCTCCTGTCAAGGTCCCCGAGGTTGGGTGGGTGGGGAGAAAACCCTCCAACAGGAAGAGGGTTTTCCTGCTTCCCTGCTTTCCTCTCTCCAGATAATCCAGGCCTTGAACTTGATTTACACTAGGATTCCCAGGTTGCTGCTCAGGGGAAATGTGGAAACGTCTGTCTGAGACCAGACCACCTGGACAAGAGCAGTGCTGACCTTGTGGAAAAGAATGACAATCCGCTGGCCCCATAAGAATGGCTCTGAAATAATCAGACCTATGAGAAGAGACTTCCCACTGGGCACAGACGTCAGTTCAATGTCTAGTTTTGATTTACATTTGGTTAAGTTTTCAACTAACCTGAAATCAACAAGACATTTCACCATATCATTGGATTTAGGTTAAAGGTTGGGTGAAAAAAAGACAAAATGCCCTTATGTTGATGATATAAGTTTTCCACATTGACTCAACATCATAACATTGATTTTTGGGGTTGAAATGACGTGGAAACAATGTTGATTTAACCAGTTTTTATCCAGTGGGGTGGTTCTGTGTGCGCTGAGCAGAGCAGAGCCAATGTGAGCCAATCTAGTCACATGAAGGGCCTCAAATCAGCTAACTCAAAGTTACTTAATAAAGGATATGGGGTACATCAAGCACAAACAGTGGTCATTCACCCTGAAAGCTAACATCTACATTACATAAACAGCCCCCCCCCCCCCCCTGTCCCCTGAGTTTTAACACGTGCTTCCAGGGTGACAATCTGCAGGCAAGTATTACATATGTAGACAGCTCAGAGGAGAGTGTCAAAACTGTTCTCTATGGCCCTTCACAGAGAGAGACACGAGCCTCTGGCGGTGCAAGAGGGAGGGAACATTTGTATTTTCTGGCTAATGCCACTCAATCAATGCTAACCTAGTCTGCGGTGTGAAGCCAGCAGGGCGAGCTCTCTGTAGGAGCAGAAAAGGGGCTGGGGACAAACACGCTGCATATCACATTCACATGGTGCTTTATGCGACAGCACAGGGACTGAAGTGCAAAAACGTTTCAGAAATGCCATGTTGGGTGGGAAACAAAAACCGACGCAGGCAGAAAGCTGTAGCCTAAGGCGTGTTCAACAAGGGGAATAGTTTGCGAATGTTTTCCAACGTTAGCTTACGCTCGAGACAACATAATAACAAAGAAAAATACTGTTTGTGGCAAGCCTTCGCTCTGCATGTTAAATACAGGTAGCGTGTTGCATTTGTGGATGGCAGAACGTACGCGTTCACCTACAGTGGGGCAAAAAAGTATTTAGTCAGCCACCAAATGTGCAAGTTCTCCCACTTAAAAAGATGAGAGAGGCCTGTAATTTTCATCATAGGTACACTTCAACTATGACAGACAAAATTAGACAAAAAAATCCAGAAAATCACATTGTAGGATTTTTTATGAATTTATTTGCAAATTATGGTGGAAAATAAGTATTTGATCAATAACAAAAGTTTATCTCAATATATATATATATATACCCTTTGTTGGCAATGACAGAGGTCAAACATTTTCTGTAAGTCTTCACAAGGTTTTCACACACTGTTGCTGGTATTTTGGCCCATTCCTCCATGCAGATCTCCTCTAGAGCAGTGATGTTTTGGGGCTGTTGCTGGGCAACACGGACTTTCAACTCCCTCCAAAAATGTTCTATGGGGTTGAGATCTGGAGACTTGCTAGGCCACTCCAGTACCTTGAAATGCTTCTTACGAAGCCACTCCTTCGTTGCCCGGGCGGTGTGTTTGAGATCATTGTCATGCTGAAAGACCCAGCCATGTTTCATCTTCAATGCCCTTGCTGATGGTAGGCTTTGTTACTTTGGTCCCAGTTCTCTGCAGGTCATTCACTAGGTCCCCCCGTGTGGTTCTGGGATTTTTGCTCACCGTTCTTGTGATCATTTTGACCCCACGGGGTGAGATCTTGCGTGGAGCCCCAGATCGAGGGAGATTATCAGTGGTCTTGTATGTCTTCCATTTCCTAATAATTGCTCCCACAGTTGATTTCTTCAAACCAAGCTGCTTACCTATTGCAGATGCAGTCTTCCCAGCCTGGTGCAGGTCTACAATTTTGTTTCTGGTGTCCTTTGACAGCTCTTTGGTCTTGGCCATAGTGGAGTTTGGAGTGTGACTGTTTGAGGTTGTGGACAGGTGTCTTTTGTACTGATAACAAGTTCAAACAGGTGCCATTAATACAGGTAACGAGTGGAGGACAGAGGAGCCTCTTAAAGAAGTTGTTACAGGTCTGTGAGAGCCAGAAATCTTGCTTGTTTGTAGGTGACCGTATTTGGTCAAATACGGTCACCTACAAATTATTTAAATAAATTAAATAAATTAATTAAAAATCCTACAATGTGATTTTCTCGATTTTTTTTTCTCATTTTGTCTGTCATAGTTGAAGTGTACCTATGATGAAAAGTACAGGCCTCTCTCATCTTTTTAAGTGGGAGAACTTGCACAATTGGTGGCTGACTAAATACTTTTTTGCCCCACTGTACATCACATCCACATGCTTGCACACGCACACGCACATGCACACACACACACACACACACACACACACACACACATTACTACGCCCTGTACAGATGGTTCCTATGGTAACATGCCATCTGCCCAGCAGGAGCACGAGAGCAGCTTCCAGGCGTGATGCACCGCCCCCTCCACAGACACACACACACACACACGCTTGTTTTACTATCCTTGTGGGGACCGAAAAATGTATTCCTATTCAAATTCATATTTTCCCAACCCTTACAACTTAACCTAACCTTAATTAACCCTAACCCTAAAACTAAACCTAACCTTAACTTCTAACCCTATCCTTAAATCTAACCCTAATTGTAACCCTAACCTTAAACCTTAAACCTAACCCCAAAGCCTAAAATAACCTCTGGGATAACACAGTAGCATAATACAGGATAGGATGTAAGCCTGGCCAGGGACAGGCTCAGCCGGAGTGTAAAGAAGCTCTTACATGGGGCAAGGAGCAATACTAACACTTTCGGTCCAACTATCCATTCGCTTCCACACTCACTGGCACATCTTTGCACATCACTTCCACTGTCGACGCACACAAGCCGCGTCTCGTTTCACCGTCACAGCGTATGGCTGGATTATACAGCTTGATCAAAGACTGCATTGAGACATCATTGCACTTTTTCCTCTGTATCATACACACATGTTTTCAGAGAGAGTGGGTAGGGAGTGAATTATCAAAACAATCCAAACCTGGACTATCGTACACATGAGCAAAACGCATAAAAAAAAGCTGTGCTGTATCATCCACTGCAGAGCGAATAATTGCTAGTTTCTTCGTCCTGTGTCCTCTGTGTAGGTCTCTGTAGGCCCATGACCTCGAGACCCTTGGTGTCACCTCAGGCATCCAGCATGCGTCATGCCACACTGTGGCAGGGGCACTGGGGAAATATGGGAAGATGACGGGAGAGAGAACGGACGTTTGGGTTAGGGTCTCCAGCACTCTTCCTGTCACACATGGACAGGGAGCAGAGAGCGGCTGTTCTTGGCAGAGCAGAGATGAGAGAGAGAGAGGGAGAGAGGAATGAGAAAATGAACTAGAAAATTGTAGACAGAGGAACTGTAAGTCAAGCAGGAGCAGATTCCAGCTGACTCCCCTCAGAGAGAGAGAGAGAGCAGGCGCTTTAGTAACAGTTCCCACCAGAACATCCAGCAGTCAGAGAGAAAGGCCCCAAAACATCATCCCAAACAAGCAGAATAGAACCCATAGCTCCGCCCCCTCACAGCTCCCCTGTGATAGGTCAGGGGGCCAGGCAGCTTCCCTGAGAACAGATCTGCTTAAAGCAGCCCCTGGCTGGCCGCCCTCCAGAGTCTTTCTACAGGCTGTGGGAAACAGCTTAACACTCCAGACCAGTCTAATCATTTCATCAGGCCTGAAGAACAGCAGCTCCCTCTGACCTTTCGTGTTCTGCGTTTAAAGCGCTGCGGGACAATGGCAACACACCAGGAGTGAAAAAAAGAGGGCCTTTCCGGGCCTCCTCGCCCCCCTGGAGGAAGAATCTGTATCGCATCCCAACTCCTCCACTCCTCCTCATCTACACTTCAGGAGCTCCCTGACTCTGCTGAAGCCCTAAGGGTGTGAGAGGGGTTACCAACACCCACAGCTAAGTTAAAATCTCTCTCCCAAACAACCAGCACATATCAAACAGTCCCCTGTAAGAGCAAAGCCCCCACACTGTGAGTCTGCTTCGCTCTCTTTCCACACAGACCAGCGAGGACAGACTAGACCCGAGCATGAAGAGCAGGAAGACTGCAATTAGCCCTCTGCAATGATGACTAAGGACTGGTATGCAGAGCTTAGAGAGGACACGAGAGACAAGAGAACAAGACAGGCCTACTGCTATATTTGGTTAAATCGGTAAGAACAAAAAAAATACAAAGCCAAAATGAATCACAGTGCACACAAAAAAAAAGAGAAATTGCATATTATGACCAATGCTGTGTCACAAATGGAAACAAAGGTTCCCAGAAAGACGAGACAGAGTATACCCAGCCACTACATCTGCATCGTAAAATACAGCCACGGTTGCTATGTCAACACACCCAGAGGAATAGCTACATAGACGTGAGCCCACGCTGTCTTTAAAACGAGCAGAGGGGAGGAAGGGAGGGAGAGGGAGAACCGGAGAGGAGGGTGGATAAGAAAGGGAAACAGAGGGGAAGAACGATAGGGTGAAGACGGCAGGAGTGGAGACCAAGATGATGGAGTGTTGGTTGACAACAAAAAAAAAGAAGAGGGAGGGAGGAGAGAAAAACAGACAGCCACTTGGGAGATCAAGAAGCTATAAACATTGTCCTTAGGGACAGAGAAGAGAGCGGCGACTGAGACAGAGCTATAGAAGGAGATACTGTGTAACAGGCGGTACCCCCGTCTAAACACTTACGCCTTCTTTCATTCTGTATGTATACCCACCTAATCTAATACTGTATGTATACCCGCCTAATCTAATACTGTGTGTATACCCGCCTAATCTAATACTGTATGTATACCCGCCTAATCTAATACTGTATGTATACCCGCCTAATCTAATACTGTGTGTATACCCGCCTAATCTAATACTGTATGTATACCCGCCTAATCTAATACTGTATGTATACCCGCCTAATCTAATACTGTATGTATACCCGCCTTATCTAATACTGTATGTATACCCGCCTAATCTAATACTGTGTGTATACCCGCCTAATCTAATACTGTATGTATACCCGCCTAATCTAATACTGTATGTATACCCGCCTAATCTAATACTGTATGTATACCCACCTAATCTAATACTGTATGTATACCCACCTAATCTAATACTGTATGTATACCCACCTAATCTAATACTGTATGTATACCCACCAACTAATCCCTTCACCCCCCAAAATACAGCCCTCTTACAGAAACCATTTCCTCTCTCTGTGGCCACCTAAGAGAAACCCCTGATGCCATAAATGTATATATGTCTGGCATCGGGCACCGCTCAGACTGTTTATAGTATATTCAGACGTTTATGGACAGCGCTCTGTACTAGTGTGGTCTGGTCCCCCTTCCCTTTCCCCAGAGGCCTCAGGGACTGCCTGGGCTGAAGGATGATAGGCACAACTGGCCTTCATCTCTAAAATCTCCCTTTATGGGCAGAGAGGAGCGCCTCCGAACCAACGCCCAGCCTACGTGTGTAAAACATGAAATAGAGAAAAATGAGAGGGCGTAAACAGTGTATGTGTGTTACAGACGTGGTTCATTTGCGAGGAAACAGGAGGAAGGAGCAGGGGAGAAAGGCAGAGGGGGAGAAAGGAGCGGAGGGAGTGTGGCAGACAGACAGACAGACAGACAGACAGACAGACAGACAGACAGACAGACAGACGGACAGGACAGACAGAGTGCAGGCGGCCAGAGAGAGCAGGGTTAATGAAATGTGTGATGATAGCACCAGCTGAGCCAGCAGTAGCAGCAGCAGTTGGGAGACCACGCCTGATTGCTAACACCTAATACCCTGGATTACCCTGGTCCTGGCCTGTCTGATCCTACACACAGACACGCACATACACATGGACGCATGTACACGCACACATACACACCCTACTCCTACCTCCTCCCTGTCCAGCCAGCCACCATAACCCACATAGGCTGGGAAGCTGCCGCTTGGCTAGCCTGGTCTGGTCTGGCCTAGGCAGGGCTAGAGCTGAGACATTGGGCCACAGCACTCTCAAGCATGACTGAACACTGAACACTTTATATTCCACTGATCAAGCTGATCTGGATGTATGACAGACTAGATACAGTCTCTCTCTGCAATGACCTCATTGGCTTGATCCGAAACACAATTCAAGGTTATTTTTCTCCGAATGATGTTTTCTTGGCATTATTCAGCATTTGTTGACAGAAAAAAACAATTAAAGGTTCTGGGAGCCCACAAAAAAATATGTGGTTGTCAATCAATTTAAAGAGGTCAAGATTGATAATAAACATGGCCTGAGTATCGTTGTGGCCTTTGACCCTTTCAGCCCTGTATTAACTGTGGATCTGAGAGGAGCTAACAGCACCAACCATTTAAAACCAGACAGGGTAACAACCTCCATCAACCCGGGGATCACAACCAATCACCCCCTGTCTAAAGGCTGCTCAACCTGGGTCACCTTGTCAGGGACAAGGGGCTGTGCTTTATAACACACACACTGTCACATGGGGAGACAAAAACACAGCATCAAAACAGACCTCACACACAACAACTCTTTCTTTCTCTCTGTGTCTTCTCTCTCTCCCCATACTAACTAGGCCATCTCCACCTTCCTGAGATTGCCTTTTGTTTTGGAGAGAGTGGTACAAAAACAACAGTATTGTCTTTAATTAAGCCACAGTCACAATGGCCATCTATTTCTCTCTCTCTCTCCTTCTCCCTCTCTCCTTCTCCCTCTCTCCCTCCCTCCCTCCTACCTCCGTGCCTTTGGCCGCTCTGTGAGGACACTTCCGGGTGTCACAGTCCTCCTTTGTCCCTCAGGCGGCCAGCACAAGGCCAGCTCTATGTATGTGGGAAGCAGAGAACACTGAGTCTCCACGCCAAGGCCAAGTCTCCTCTTAATGAGAAGAGACTGCTGCTGGGAGGGAGAGAGAGGGAGAGGGCGGGAGAGAGACAGAGAGCTGTTTGGGGACACGCCACACGTCCTCCTCCCACATCTCCCCTCACCAGCCCCCAGGCTCAGCCTCAGCCTGCCTTTCTCTTCTTAGGCAACGGACAATCAGTAAAGGCACTAAACCAAAGCCTATGACTATAGAAAAGGGTGCTATATACAGGTTGTACACACTGAGGTTGGAGCCTTGGAGGTTACTATCCATAAACACCCAGTAATCAAGAACCTTGTATTCAGACCGACCATCATAATCCCTATTCCATATTGCTTTAGAATTCTACATTTCACCACGATCGACCTATTCTTTCCAAAATACTGTATGTCATCTCTCAAATTACTCCTCTCACTTGGCAACACAGCTATTTTTCTGCCATCACTCTCAGGCTTTGTTGCTTGGCAACTGGGCCTGCGATCCACCTCTTCTCTGGTTGGTTGATTGAAAGCAGAAAGAGAGAGAGAGAGAGGGGGGAGAAGAGAGGAGAGAGAGTAAGGATTGGCCATGCATGTTTCAGTTGCCATTGCCAAGTCCTTGCCCCGCCTCCCCATCCGACAGGGATTCATGTATTATAACAAGCATGCTGGCCATATCGTGCTGTCAAAATCGTTCAGCAAGATACGATTAGATATAGAGGGTGGGAAACAGACAGTGAAGTAGATGAAGAGAGAGAGCGAGAGAGAGAGACAGACAGAAATGGGAGGGCGGGGGGGTGGTCAGAGAGAGAGAGGGGGAGAGAGACAGACTCAGTGAGCATAGCCTTGCTATTGACCGTAAGGTGCTACAGAGGGTAGTGCGTACGGCCCAGTACATCACCGGGGCCAAGCTTCCAGCCATCCAGGACCTATATAAAAGGCGGTGTCAGAGGAAAGCCCATAAAATTGCCAGAGACTCCAGTCAGCCAAGTTATAGACTATTTTCTAATGCTAGCGCACGGCAAGCGGTATCGGAGCGCCAAGTCTAGGACCAAAAGGCTCCTCAACAGCTTCTACCCTCAAGCCATAAGACTGCTGAGCAATTCTTAATAAAATCGCCACCAGACCATTTACATTGACCCGCCCCTCCCTTTTGTACTCTGCTGCTACTTGCTGTTTACTATCTATGCATAGTCATTTCACCCCTACCTGCATGTACAAATTTCCTCAACTAACCTGTACCCCCACACACTGACTCGGTGCCGGTGCCCCCTGGGGTGGCAGGTAGCCTAGTAGTTAGCGCGTTGGGCCAGTAACCGAAAGGTTACTAGATCGGATCCCCGAGCTGACAAGGTAAAAATATGTCATTCTGCCCCTGAACAAGGCAGTTCACCCACCGTTCATAGGCCATCATTGTAAATAAGAATTTGTTCTTAACTGACTTGCCTAGTTAAATAAAAGGTTAAATAAAAATGTATCTAAAAAATGTAATATAGCCTCGTTATTCTTATTGTGCTACTTTTTATTATTACTTTTTATTTTAGTGTACTTGGTAAATATTTTCTTAAATCTTCTTGAACTGCACTGTTGGTTACGGGCTTGTAAGTAAGCCTTTCATTTTAAGGTCAACACTGTTGGTTAAGGGCTTGTAAGTAAGCATTTCATTGTAAGGTCTACACTGTTGGTTAAGGGCTTGTAAGTAAGCATTTCATTGTAAGGTCTACACTGTTGGTTAAGGGCTTGTAAGTAAGCCTTTCATTGTAAGGTCTACACTGTTGGTTAAGGGCTTGTAAGTAAGACTTTCATTGTAAGGTCTACACTGTTGGTTAAGGGCTTGTAAGTAAGCCTTTCATTGTAAGGTCTACACTGTTGGTTAAGGGCTTGTAAGTAAGCCTTTCATTGTAAGGTCTACACTGTTGGTTAAGGGCTTGTAAGTAAGCCTTTCATTGTAAGGTCTACACTGTTGGTTAAGGGCTTGTAAGTAAGACTTTCATTGTAAGGTCTACACTGTTGGTTAAGGGCTTGTAAGTAAGCCTTTCATTGTAAGGTCTACACTGTTGGTTAAGGGCTTATAAGTAAGCCTTTCATTGTAAGGTCTACACTGTTGGTTAAGGGCTTGTAAGTAAGCCTACACAAGTCTACACTCGCTGTATTCGGCGCATGTAACAAATAAAGTTTGATTTGATTTGAGAAAGGCCGCCGATGGCAGACCTGGCTCTCAAGATAAGACAGGCTATGTGCACACTGCCTGGTCAAAACTGAGCTGCACTTCCTAACCTCCTGCCAAATGTATGACCATATTAGAGACACATATTTCCCACAGATTACACAGAGCCACAAAGAATTCGGAAAACAAATCATATTTTGATAAATTCCCAAATACATTGGGTGAAATACCACAGTGTGCCATCACAGAAACAAGATGTGTGACCTGTCGAGACAAGAAAAGGGCTACCAGTGATGAACAAACACCATTGTAAATACAACACATATATATATATATATATATATATATATATATATACACACATATGTGTTTATTTATTTTCTCTTTCGTACTTTAACTATTTGCACTTCATTACAAATATGCATAATATGCATAATATGATAATATGAAATGTCTTTATTCTTTTGGAACTTTTGTAAGCGCAATGATTCCTGTTAATTGTTTATTTCACTCTTTTTTATCATCTATTTCACCTGCTTTGGAAATGTTCGCCAAAGCATATTGGCAAATGTTTTCCATGCCAATAAATTGAAATTGAATTGAGAAAGAGAGAGATCCCACCACTGCAACCACCATGCTTGACTTCCTTCAAGTCTTCATGACATCCCCATATCCACATCCCCATATCCACATCCCCATATCCACATCCCCATCTATGAGGAGCGTTGGAGGTTGAAATCACACCAACCTATGCAGACTGTTCCTCCACGGAAAAAGACCACTAAAACACACACTCTAAAGCCGGGTGTACCCTACACGACTTCCAAAACCCCAACCTCGCTGAGCCTCTCACATTAAACAACTGTCTTTCCTGTAGTTTTCTGGTCTTGCCCAACGTAGCGGTGCGCACACGAAACGATGTTTCACAGACGGGGTCACGCGCACTACAGATTCTTCACTTTGTCGTGAGGATTGTTGATACCACGCTGTCTCGCGAGAACAACGATGTGATGTGATTAGATTGTTAACGTCGCAAGAACGATCTGTTTCTCAAAGCAGCCTCACAGTAGACATTCACGGTCGCCATACCGAGTTGAAATATCTAGCCAATACAATTTGAATTGAAATCACATTGCTTGAGAACTTCAGTGCTGTAGTGATTTGACACTTTGGCTTTGGTTAAAGGCAAGTAGACGCGCATACTAGTAGTAGTAATGGCACCTGCAGGAGAGTACACATTCTGGGTGATGTGATACTACGTCATCATCTCACTGGCTTCTTCTCTGGCGAGCTCTCATTGGCTATTGCTGATGATCACCGTTCTCAAAACTTGTCGTTGCACACCTCACACTACACGGGCTTTGCAGATTTTTTGCTGATAGTTTCAAACATGTTTGATTTTATCAGGACGGCTCAAAGACTGGATCAGTAGCCCTCAGGTTGCGTCTCTGACCCGCTCGCATTAAATGAGAGTCGTTGACAGCCGCACGCCCCGAGTAAGCAACGACATCAGGATTTTGTCTCTGATTTTAAAAACTTGTCTGGGACAGCTAAATCAGTCCCAAAATCGTCTGGTGTACACCCATCTTAAAAACACACGCACACGTTGTTCTCCCTCACAGTTAACACCCATCGGCACCTTCACGGCAGCAAACGTTACATCATTCCTAACAAAAGCCAGGAACCACAGTCAATCAACCTATGGGTACAGGACAGTGGTCTTTCCTTATAATCCTGTGATTTTTGCAAATTCCTTTACTGCCCTCTGCCATTTCCAGAGGCTGGGGGGGATCTTAGCATGTCTATTAAAACAATACTTTCTATGAACCATATTCTGTCCTGTAATGCTAATCAGAAGTATACATTTGCCATGGAAACAGGACTACTCCAGGTAAAAGAGTGCTGACAGTATGGAGGGGCAGCTAGCCCCCCAGGCCGAGGCAACGACCACCCAAGGCACTATGGGATTATGTGTTAGATCAAGGACATGTCTGGTCTGACCCACGTGGACTCAAAGGTCATCGCGAGGCCATAAAGGTCATCACGAGGTCATCATGGCCTCTAAAGAATATCCCACGTCCCCTCCCGTCCCACCCCCTCCTCTCCTCAACATGGCACCAGTGGAGTCTGCGGAGGGGAGGACGGCTCATAATAATGGCTGGGAACGGAGTAAATGGAACGGCATCAGACACACAGAAACCATTTGTTTGGTGTGTTTGATACCGTTCCACCGATTCCGCTCCAGCCATTACCACGAGCCCGTCCTCTCCAATTAAGGTGCCGCCAAGCTCCTGTCTTGCTAACACAGTGTGAGAAAGAGCGCAAAGTATAGCTACAACGTGTCCCAAAAAGAGTCAAATGACGAGCTGAAAGAAACGTGTTTTTGCCTTGACAGCAGCACTACACAGTGCACTAATACACTACCAATCTACGACAAAGGCTTGTTTTGTCTGTATGAGAGAGCTGTCTCACCCGTTTCTTCTTTACCCGGGCGCTGCGACAATAAACCCTGGTGGGTCCGTGACAAGGTTGTGTTGAGTCTCCGTCTTAATTGTGTTGTGTTAATAGGGTGAGCTGCCCAGGGCGATGCCTCAGACTGCTGATCCCAGCATCGACTCCCTCTCACAGGGGAGCGAGTGTTCCCTAGAGGGGGGGGGGGGGGGGTGCCATGGAGGAGCTGAGTCAGGACAACTGTGATCATGTCAGTGGTATTAACTGGTCCTAGTGCAGCCCACATAAAGAACAAACACCCGCCCGGCACTCCACTGGCTAATGAGGGAGCGTTGAAGGAACAGGCCACCAGGGCTCTAACATGGCCTGATAACACACACACACACACACTCCATGCCCCGGTCAACACACACACAGGCTAACAACCTCCAGGGTCACCTCTTGACCTCGACTCCAGCCAATAGAATGTTCTCGTTCTCTCCCTCTATCCCAGAAACAATTACACAACATCCTTCTCTGTCTTGATCTGAGCCAGCAGCAACAGGAGCAGACAAATGCATTCTCCCTTCAAATTAAATTGCACAGGCCCAGTCTGTGCCTTTTGTAATCATCCCTTTCTTTGCAAATGAATGTGTTCTTCATTTTCATGTCAGTCCAAATGCATTCCAGTCATAAGGCTGCTATTGAAAGATATAATGGTGCCTAGCTACACTGGGACTCAGCTTTGGACATTGAAATGTTTGGGGATTAGAGATGTCTAACTGCTAAAGCAATCAGAAACACAACCTGTTCCAATTTTATGTGATGTCTTTGACTACATACTCATGAGCTCAGTGACTGTCCAATGTCAGCCTGCATTTAGCGCTCAAGCCAATATTAGAACTGGAGAAACAAATAAAAACAAATAACATTCTTTAGAGGTCACCACACACAGGCACACACCGTTTTGCTCCTCATTCCCTCCATTAGGCTCCATGCTACCATTTGCTGAGCTGGCAGCCATGTTTTTTCTGCCTTCTAGAGGGAGTCATTTTGCCCCCTCGTGTATGAATCAGATTTATGATGTTCATTATAGGCCTTCCTATTCAACTCATGCAAGCAGGCCGTAAAACACCCAGATGAAGTCGTGTACGAGCTCATCTTGCACTGAGCACATCTGAGTGGACTCTTTATGACCAGGCTACATTGCCAATCTTTGTGGGTAGCGAGGCTTTTGGGATAGCCCCAGGTTTTAGTGCTTCAACTGTGGGGGCAAAGAATAAATAAATAAAGAGAGAGAGAGAGAGAGAGAGACCCAAAATTCAGGAAAGCTTTGACTATCTACAGATTCAGTGAGCAAAGCCTTGCTATTGAGAGAGGCCGCCGTAGGCAAACATGGCTCTCAAGAGAAGACAGGCTATGTTCACACTGCCCACAAAATGAGGTGGAAACTGAGCTACACTTCCTAACATCCTGCCAAATCAAATTGTATTAGTCACATGTGCCAAATACAACAGGTGTAGACCTTACAGTGAAATGTGTACTTACGAGCCGCTAACCAACAATGCAGTTTAATAAAAATAAAACATATGAAGAAAAATAAGAAATAAAAGTAACAAGTAATTAAAGAGCCGTAGTAAAATAATGATAGCAAGACTATATACAGGGGGGTACCGGTACAGAGTCAATATGCGGGGGTAATATGTACATGTAGGTAGAGTTATTAAGTGACTTTGCATAGATGATAACAACAGAGAGTAGCAGCAGTGTAAGAGTCCGGATAGCCATTTGATTCGATGTTCAGGAGTCTTATGGCTTGGAGGTAGAAGCTGTTTAGAAGCCTCTTGGACCTAGACTTGGCGCTCCGGTACCGCTTACCATGCGGTAGCAGAGAGAACAGTTTATGACTGGGGTGGCTGGAGTCTTTGACAATTTTTAGGGCCTTCCTCTGACACCGTCTAGTATAGAGGTCCTGGATGACAGGAAGGTTGGCCCCAGTGATGTATTGGGCCATACACACTACCCTCTGTAGTGCCTTGCAGTCGGAGACCAAGCAGTTGCCATACCAGGCAGTGATGCAACCAGTCAGGCTCTCGATGGTGCAGCTGTAGAAACTGTTGAGGATCTAAGGACCCATGCAAAATCTTTTCAGTCCCTTGTCTTACCAGATGCCGCTGTTCTGTCCTACCGATACAGCGTATAACCATCGTTCAGCCACGACTCCGTGAAGCATACGATATTGCCGTTTTGAATGTCCCGTTGGTAGTTTAATCTTCTGCATAGGTCATCTATTTTATTTGTATTATCCCGGGAAAGCAGTATATCATTCACATCAGGCTCGTTGGACTCGTTAAAGGAAAATAATATTCTGCCAGTCCGTGGTGACTGAAAGTTATTTTCAGTCATAAGAGACGGTACCAGCAACATTATGTACGAAATAAGTTTAAAAAATAAGTTACAAACAACGCAGAAACGAACAAAAAAACTAAATTGGTTAGGAATACGTAAAACGTCAAGTCTTGCTCTCCAGCGCCATCTTCCCATGTATGTATGACCATGTTAGAGACACATATTTCCCTCAAATTACACAGACCCACAAAGAGTTCGATAATAAATCCAATTTGAAAAACTCCCTTATCTTTTAGGTGAAATGTGTGCCATCACAGCAGCAATATTTGTGACCTGTTGCCACAAGAAAGGAGCAACCAGTGAAGAACAAACACCATTGTAAATACAACCCATTTTTATGTTTATTTATTTTCCCTTCTGTACTTTAACTATTTGCATATTGTTACAACACTGTACATAGCCATAATATGAAATGTCTCTATTCCTTTGGAACTTTTGTAAGTGTAATGTTTACTGTTAATTCTTTATTTCACTTTTTTTATTACCTATTTCAATTGCTTTGGCAATGTAAACAGATGTTTCCCATGCCCCAAAAAATCATTGAAACAAATTGAAGAGAGAGAGAGAGATGTGTATACAGAGAGCACAGAATATGAGCCAAAAAAAGCTTTTGTTATTTGTATTCTCTGAAATGAATTCACTTTTTATCCGACAGAAAACGGCTATCAGCTTCGAAAAGGGCCATACACACTGGTTCCAATGTCAGCGGTGGCCATCGTTAATTCAGCCTTTCAGTGGTCATGTCTCTCACCCTGGTACTTATTATAGCTCTCAATAACTATCCTTCCACGAGAGGGTTTGGCAAATTATATTTGTTTTGAAAAAAGAAAGAATGTGCAGTCAAAATAATTAGTAATCCCTGTGTGTGCGAGAGAGAGAAGAAAAGTAACAGTAAATGTGCAAATGGGCAGCTGTGTGGAGGAAGATGAGGAGGAAGATGAGTAGTAAAAGGCTGCTCAGTGAGAGGCAGAGGACAGGTTATTAGAGACGGGAAGCATGCCCCCCCACCCCCACCCCAAACCACCAACCCCGGACCACAGCGGCCCCCCACCAGCAAGATGAAAGCCTGGTTGCCCCTTGTCAGGGAGTTGACACTCACGTTTTCCTTCACTCATAGCACCCTCTCTCGCTCCATACCTCTGCTCTCTACTCTCAACATTCAGACACGCACCCCTCTGTCTCATTCCATACCTCCCTCTAGGTCCTGTCTGCGGTCCAGTCTATTCTGTTTGATCCTGCAGTCTGTTAGTTGACAGTCAGTCTCCTCAGAGAAGAGGCCTACATAGGGCCCCTGACCAATGGGCAACCTCTGTCAGCCCCGGCTCGCTCCAGCGCCATCCCCACACAACACCTGTATGCGTTCCAGCTGGATCTGAGCAGTTCCACACACACACACACACACACACACACACACACACACACACACACACACACGATTCTACAGGACATCTAGATTTGTTACAGCTGGACCTGTGGGGATCCAGATCAGGTTTAGCATAGCATCTGCCTCAAGCTGGGCCAAGAGCATGGCTATGGAGCAGGGAACTGGGCTCAGCAGCTCCACATGGACCTGAGGCTTGTTTCTTTTGTTTTTGTTGTTGTTCTAGAACAGAAAACCACAGAACATCACCACTCCTTGAGAGAAGAGGCTGGTGTTCTGTAGCACGGAACTAGAACCAACTATTTCTATGTTCTGTACTGTATTCTGAGAACAGAGCATGGGAGAGAGAGAGTTGCTTCACCCTGTGGGGCTGGGACAGACAGACACTCAACAAATTGGATGCAGTCTATCACAGTGCAATCCGTTTTGTCACCAAAGCCCCATATACTACCCACCATTGCGACCTGTACGCTCTCATTGGCTGGCCCTCGCTTCATACTCGTCGCCAAACCCACTGGCTCCATGTCATCTACAAGACCCTGCTAGGTAAAGTCCCCCCTTATCTCAGCTCGCTGGTCACCATTGCATCTCCCACCTGTCGCACACGCTCCAGCAGGTATATCTCTCTAGTCACCCCCAAAACCAATTCTTTCTTTGGCCGCCTCTCCTTCCAGTTCTCTGCTGCCAATGACTGGAACGAACTACAAAAATCTCTGAAACTGGAAACACTTATCTCCCTCACTAGCTTTAAGCACCAACTGTCAGAGCAGCTCACAGATTACTGCACCTGTACATAGCCCACCTATAATTTAGCCCAAACAACTACCTCTTTCCCTACTGTATTTTGTTTATTTATTTATTTTGCTCCTTTGCACCCCATTATTTTTATTTCTACTTTGCACATTCTCCCATTGCAAATCTACCATTCCAGTGTTTTACTTGCTATATTGTATTTACTTTGCCACCATGGCCTTTTTGCCTTTACCTCCCTTATCTCACCTCATTTGCTCACATCGTATATAGACTTGTTTATACTGTATTATTGACTGTATGTTTGTTTTACTCCATGTGTAACTCTGTGTCGTTGTATGTGTCGAACTGCTTTGCTTTATCTAGGCCAGGTCGCAATTGTAAATGAGAACTTGTTCTCAACTTGCCTACCTGGTTAAATAAAGGTGAAATAAATAAAATAATTAAATAAAAGACAGACGGAGCTCTCTCACACACACACACACACACACACACACACACACACACACACACACACACACGAGACATTCATATTCTAAATGGCCAGAAGGGACAATTACTTAGGAGACACCATTGAACTGGCTTTGTTCATGGGAAAGGTCTATTAGAACACACGAGGCAGTCAGAGGGAGAATTGTGCGTTCGTATTGAGTCACTTCATTGAGAATTATTGCTCTACTGTATGTTGTAGTTACCACATATCTCCTCCAATACAGGGAGAACATCTCATGCAGCGTGTTGGAATGCGCAGCAGATAAACATACTGTACAGATGTGCCTGACTGCTGATGCTGTGCAAGTGTGTGTGTGTGTGTGTGTGTGTGTGTGTGTGTGTGTGTGTGTGTGTGTGTGTGTGTGTGTGTGTGTGTGTGTGTGTGTGTGTGTGTGGCCATGGATGAGCCATGTGGAGCCCACAGGTCTGTGACCTACATTCGATGGGGCAGCAGTGCCCCACGGTCCCCACCACAAATCTCCAATAATCACAGCTAGCATCTGCCACAGTCACGGCCACAACTGGACTGTGGCAGGAATAACAGACACACACACACACGCACCGGAGATTTCTAAACTCCATACATTACTGCTGAATCCTCACACTCTTCTACTACAGCAAGAAGAGAGAGAGGAAAAAAGGACATTATCTTCAATCTCCTTCCTCTTCGGTCTCTGACATAATACCTTGTTCCGTCTCCTTGAAGCACCTCCTATCTCTCTCTCTCCTTTCCTACATCTCCTCTCCTACACTATAGTGTATTTCCTCCCTCTGTGCCCGGCGGTGTGTGTCTGTGTGTGTGTCCTGCCCTAGGTGGGCCCCTGTGGTCTCTGGAGGATGTAGGATCACTAGGATGTGCCCCTCACTGCTTTTACAGGCCAGACAGGAAGCAACCAACCCTGTCAGCTCATTAAAAATGTCAACGCCTGGTGGGGTCTCACACACACCAATGCGCGCACTTGTATTATCACACACACTTGCACACAAATGCACACGCAGGGAGGAGGGGGGCAAACACGCACAAACGCCCGCACACACACACACACACACACACACACACACACACAGGCACACACCCATAAACACACACACACACACATTCAGTACAAGAGCCACACCCAATAGGGCCCAGTATTCCATATCCCTAGGAAATGTAGCTTCATTATAAGGCCTACAGTCTGTATTGTCCCTCTGCTCATGCCATAAAACAAGCCTGAGTGTTCCCCCTAGTAAGACTGCTGAAAGGAGCTCAGCACAGTCTCCTAACAATGCCCAGAGCCCCCAGCCAAAAAGAACGCTGCTGCCCAGCCGCTTGCCACATCTTCTCTCTCTTGTACTATAAACCAAGCCTTTGTTCTCCCCTCCTCACATTATCCGGTGGGATGATGCTCCATTCATCTCCATTCATCTCCATCTCTGCTCCCTAAACACAGCTAATTCAGGGATGAAAACTCCTCAAAGTTCACAGAGAATGTTACTTCAAGCACGGTGTCAAACAACTTTTGAAACAGTAAACTAATGTATTAAAGCTGATAACATCCTATCAAGTGACTGTCAATAAAAAACCACATCCCTATCGGCACGGAGTGTGACGTAAGAGGATCTGTTCCCTTGACTCGTATCCAAGTAGAACTGATGTCATTCACTCACATAAAGGAACACCGACACACAGGCACACACACACACACACACTTCATTCTGTGGTTTCTTTAACTAGATGCATGCATGACAATCTGTCCACACAACAACAGGAGGAGTGATCCTCTAATCACAAATCTGTCTCTCTGTCCTCCTCTGGAAAGCCTGCCCTCCAAAGATTAACCCAAATCAGCTGGGATACCCCCATCCCCACACTCACAGACGTATTCAGAACTTACACTACACACACACACACACACACACACACACACACACACACACACATCTGGAAGCTCACGTACCTCTGGTGTTGGTGGCCATGTCTGCCACCTTCTGAAAGGCATCCAGGAAGGCCACAGCTGCCAGCACTGTGGTCCTGAGAGCAGAGCAGAGCGGGACAGAGCAGACAGGACAGACACATGATTGGCACCAGTTCACAACCCCAGTCATTTCAACATAAACAAACATAGTCAGCAGATCTGGCGCCTCAGAACAGAACAGAGGGGGATTACATTGTTGTCAATGGCACTGGCTGGGAATCTCATTGACGGGCACAGCTCTAGTAGACACAGGACAGTGGCTGGGGCTTACCTGAGCTGGGAGTGCAGTTTGGTGGCCTTGGCACTGAAGTCTTCCCACACTGGGTATGAACACTGGGAATAAATACATAAAGAGGGACACGTTAGAAGGACATTATGCAATGCAACTGGTGCATGATCTGTACAAACATCTGACAGGACATTTGACTGTTTGTCACGTTCTGGCCTTAGTTCCTCTATTTTGTCTTTGTGTTAGTATGGTCAGGGCGTGAGTTGGGGGTGGGCAGTCTATGTTTGTTTTTCTAGGTTGTGTTTATGTGTTTGGCCTGGTATGGTTCTCAATCAGAGGCAGGTGTCGTTCGTTGTCTCCGATTGAGAATCACACTTAGGAAGCCTTTTCCCACCTGTGTTTTGTGGGTGAATGTTTTCTGTTTAGTGTATGTCACCTTTCAGAACTGTTTCGTTTCATTCCCCGTTGTTTTTTTGTTTAGTGTTCTGTTGAAAAAATTTACATGGACACGTACCACGCTGCATATTGGTCCGATCTCTCCTACTCCTCCTCAGACGAGGAGGACGAAAAGCGTGACACCGTTTTCACTCACAACTCACATACAACACAAGTCAACGTTGTATGCTCTAGACCTGTGTTTGCGCACTACACTCTTAGAAAAATGAGGTGCTATCTAGAACCTAAAAGGGTTCTTCGGCTGTCCCCATAGGAGAACCCTTTGAAGAACCATTTTTGGTTCCAAGTAGAATCATTTCGGTTCCAGGTAGAACCCTTTTGGGTTCCGTGTAAATGGTTCTTTAAAGGGTTCTCCTATGGGGACAGCCAAAGAACTCCTTTGGAACCATTTTTTCAAAGAGTGTAACATAAAATAAGCACTTTATGTGCAGCATTGCACCTCCTGTGAGCAGTAGAATATTCTGGCTAAAATGTCTGTGTTCCCTGGTCTGAGTCATCACTGTCTGTGATTGGGCAACACATCCTCTGTTTCCACCAGCCCCCGGCACCGGGCAGATACCAAAGGAAGCAATGAATGGCAATGCAAATCAAACACGATATTTGCACCCCAAAATGACCGTGTGAAGTTCTCTTCTTTTTCCCCCCTATTTACGTGTCATTTCCTCTTTGTTCACACCCATTATCACACACAAATGATCCACGAGGTAAATAGTAGTAAATGCAGTGGAGGCTGCTGAAGGGAGGACGGCTCATTATAATGGCTGGAACGGAGTGAATGGAACGGCATCAAACAGGTGGAAACCATGTGTTTGATACCATTCCACCCATTCCGCTCCAGCCATTACCACGGACACGTCCTCCCCAATTAAGCTGCCACCAACCTCCTGTGAGTACATGGTGTTACATGTTGACTATAACATCTCTTCTACCTGCAGGGCAGAGTGTGTTTCGAGCCCTCCGCACCTCTCTCTGCCTTTGTTGTCAGACGCTCCGGCCCGGATTTGAGAGCAGCAGATCAGACCGCTGTGTGTCCAAGGCTGAAATAAGCCTCACTCCACAGCACAGCTGGGGGTCGGAGATCTACATGAGCAAGTGCACCCAAGTCCCCCTGCCGTCTCCAAACCCCCAGCATGCAGGGAGAGAGGGGGTGAGGGGATAAGAGCCAGGGAGATAGCGGGAGGAAAAGACAAAAGAGACTGGAGAGAAGGGAAAGGGGGATATGTTGGAAAGGGAAAGAGAATGGAAGAGAGGGAGACAGGAAAGAGAGAGGATGAAGAGGAGCATTTAATGGGCAGTACCCGACCGGAGCAGAGGAGCTGGGATGTCACGGGGGCTACAGGGGGCCCTTTGATCTGACGTCTCATTCCTGGTGTTTGACGTCAGTTAATTTGGTCCGAAATCAGAGCAGCATTTCCCTGCGGTCCCCCGTCTGTGTTTGAAGTGCTCTAATCTTGCAATGTTGCAAGCCTGACGTCTGTCAGGAGAGGCCTTGTGGATAGGAGATACGGAGCGGGCGACGCCGCCTCTCCATTACAATCACACCAGCCCATCCCTCATTACCATATTAGGCCATTTTAATCCAATTGAGGGGATCCTGGCGGTGCCTGATAGTGTAACGGTTGTTTATTAGGTTCATTGTAGGCCTGGGGATATTTTATTTCCAATCCTCCTCAATGAATCACTCACTCACTCCTACTCGACTTGCAACCTGACCCACAAACAATGGGATAAGTACCTCTCTCCATCCATCCAGCCGCCTGGATGGTTCCCAAGTAAAGAGAGCAGGCTATTTTTCCTTTAGCTTAACCAAGTGGAAAAACAGAGCCATTAAAGGTGCACTCTAATCAGAAGAAAAAAAACAATCCAGAGGCAGACTGATGATGCAGAGTAAAGACAACAAATCTTTCTGCATTTTGATTTTACCTTTATTTAACTAGGCAAGTCAGTTAATTAAGAACAAATTCTTATTTACAATGACAGCCAACACCAGCCATACCCTCCCGTAACCCAGACGACGCTGGGCCAAATTTTGCATCCCCCCCAATCACAGCTCATTGTGATACAGCCTGGGATTGAACCCGGGTCTGTAGTGACGCCCCTAGCACTGCGATGCAGTGCCTTAGACCGCTGCGCCACTCTGGGTCCACATTACATTACATTGCAACATTGACATTGCATTGTTGTTTGCGTCCCTGGAAGTCAAGGCATACAAACAGTAGCATCACATAACTGCAACGTTAATAGAACCTTTAGAGTGAGTGACAGTGTTCTGCCAGGGCATGCTGGCTGCCACTCCTCAAAAGGACACTCAGCCACTGATAACATGCTATTGCATCACCACTTCCTCTTCTGCACATAAAGACATCCTCACAGTAGTGACGGCACACAGAAAACTCCATAGTAACACATCTCATGCCTGACTACCCCTAGACATGCAGCGCATTAACTCTCCCTTCCACCAGCTCTCACTAACTCCTCAAAAGGTTAACGGTGGTAGGTTACATGATGGGCTAGCTGGACTCTGTGGAACTGTCCAGGGAGTTTACAGTCCAGTAGCCTATATCTGTGCTCAGCGGACTTGAATTCTGTTCTGTTGTTGAGCGAACCAACCATATTTACTTGAGCAAATGAAAAGCTCACAGCTTCCTCTTTGTTCCTTTGTTCTCTGGAGGATGACATAAACCGTGGATTAGCCCAATTCCAGCTCTTTAAAATCGGGCCAATTCAGACTTTTAAAGAGAAATAAAACATCCACACAATAGAGGCTAATTTCACAGTTCTTTATGCTAATATAATAGATCCCATTTTGGATGTGCTGGAAAGGATACTGTAGACATTCCCTCTATAGCAACTGTATGAGACAAGGAACGAATGGTGATTCCCTAGCTTACTAGGAAGCCCCTTTACAGGCTGTCGGAACAAGGACAGGGCACAGACAGGGAAGGGCAAAGGGTTAATAGACGCATGCGGCTAAGCTTCATTAAGTCATCGGAAGCAGAGCTACGCGCACAAACGCGAGCCACCGCGACGTCTACTACCTCGCGATGCGTTATCTCCAGATCAGGAGAGCTCCTGCTACTTCGACCCAGGAAAATAGATTCCTCCAAGGGCTTTACCGTATCAGCAGACCAAATGTGTTCAGCTGGAGGGCTGGACGCGGGCAACGCACCTGACAAGTTTGATTGAACAGAAATGTTCACTATGTCACAGGAGGTTGGTGGCACCCTTAACTGGGGAGGACAGGCTTGTGGTAGTAGCTGGAGCGGGAATCTGTGGGATGGTGTCAAACACATCAAACACTTGGGTTCCATGTGTTTGATGCCATCCCATTAGTTCCTTTCCTGACATTATTATGAGTCGTCCTCCCCTCAGTAGCCTCCACTGCACTAAGTGTGATGTTCTATCTTTTGTCCTGAAACTTGACGTCTCCACTACTGGTATGAACAACGCAAACACTGGGCTGGAGTTTTCTCAGTAACGTTTACATTACCGGAGGATAGATACTATGTCGAATCTCAAAGTGCCTGTGAGACACAAATACGTGCCTCTGTTATTACGAGAAAGTGATCGCCTTCTGTGACTTAAAGAAACATTGTGCCTTGTAATTCCATTACCAAAAACCTGCATATCTTTCAGATATTTTCTCTCTTTTCTCTCCCTCGTGAGGGAGGATAATAAAGTTCACAGAAGTAACAAGTAAAGGTAGACCTACAAAATGAGTTATTAGTGTTTTTACTGATACCAATTTTGTTTATTAATTATTACATTTTGTTTTGTTAATGAATTATTAAGTCATTAAGAAAGTAACAAAATGACACTAACCACAGTTGGGTCATCTGCTACTGTCCTCCCTTCCACTGGCATACTTTTAATGTTCAGCTCATAACTGTTGGTTTTTCCCCCTTTCTGTCATCTGGTAGTCAAAGCAAAACTGTGAAAACAGTCTGGACAACCACTCCCTCTCACTTTCCCTGTCTCCAACTCTCTCCATCTCACTTTCCCTGTCTCCAACTCTCTCCCTCTCACTTTCCCTGTCTCCAACTCTCTCTCTCTCACTTCTCCCTCTCACTTTCCCTGTCTCCAACTCTCTCTCTCTCTTCTCCCTCTCACTTTCCCTGTCTCCAACTCTCTCCCTCTCACTTTCCCTGTCTCCAACTCTCTCTCTATCCCTCTCACTTTCCCTGTCTCCAACTCTCTCCCTCTCACTTTCCCTGTCTCCAACTCTCTCCCTCTCACTTTCCCTGTCTCCAACTCTCTCCCTCTCACTTTCCCTGTCTCCAACTCTCTCTCTCTCCCTCTCACTTTTCCCTGTCTCCAACTCTCTCTCTCTCCCTCTCACTTTTCCCTGTCTCCAACTCTCTCTCTCTCCCTCTCACTTTCCCTGTCTCCAACTCTCTCTCTCTCCCTCTCGCTTTTCCTGTCTCCAACTCTCTCTCTCCCTCTCACTTTCCCTGTCTCCAACTCTCTCTCTCTCCCTCTCGCTTTTCCTGTCTCCAACTCTCTCTCTCTCTGTCTCACTCTCTCTCTTTCTTCTCCCTCTCTCTCCAGCTAATGTCACCTCTCGTGGCTCTTACTGACCCCTACCATGACACATACAACCACCTGCCCTCGTTCCATTTCCTGCAACAAGCATCCTCACCCACTGAACCCCGACTGCCACAGGACGTCCATGGACGTTGAAACGTGGTTGAACTTTGGTCAGTCCGCCCTGGCAGGACCACATCTGAACCAGTCATGGATGTCTATGTTTCACAAGTTTGGAGAGTACAGTACAGTACAGTAGAGCACCGTAGCGAACAGAACAGTAAATAAAGGTACAGTAGAGTTTAGTACAGTAGAGCACACTAGGGTAGAGCACATTACAATAATAGCTAGTCTGTAGAACAATATTCAAATATGCAAAATATATTGCATATTTCTACACCAATTCAGGATACATCCCCATGAAGAGAATGCCATTCAAATCCATAATGATGCATTTCTGTATATTACGCATCAGGGACCCATGATGTAATTGAGTTACCGTAATTCTGTTCCCCGGATGCAAATCCACTTCAACTACTGTAGTTCAATAACTCAAGGTGTCATGTCATAGCTAACACTCCATTCTTTCCGCAGACATGTTTGAATTGTAATCTTTGAAAATGTAATTTTTTTTTATCTCAATATCAAATAACTTCTGGGTAACAATTAGAATGGTCAAAAGTAAACAGGACTGTCCCCAGTAGGACTGTCTGGGAGTGGAGAGGGAAAAACTGAAAACGAGTTGTTATTGGCAGAGGTTTAGAACAATATTTCTTATTGGTCAATTAACAAATGTACTGTCTGGTGATGTCACCGGGTAGGCCAAAACTCCATCCCACCAAAACAGGAAATGTCAGGCGGTCTTTTCAAACAGCTCTTACATTTAAAGGGAAATATCATAATTTTCACAATATTATTCAAACCATTTAGTGTGGAAATATATATATGAAACACAGTACAAATCTAATGTTTGACTGCACTGGGTTTCTAACGGAGTTTTTGGAAAATGTGGTCCCAAAAAACTACGGTTGAACTTTACTTCTGCACAGTGCTTCCAGTACGTGTTTTTGTGAAATGTTCTGTGTAAATTGTTCAGAGTTGTCCTCGTGCGTAGTGGTACGGTCTGTTAAACTTTGAAATCTATGGTTTTTGTTTGGCTTACATTTTAAAGTGAAAAATCTGAGTCAAAGCACAATTCCGTTACTGTGAAATTGCCTAAATATAACCTCTGGATCCAGTCTTCTCCATCCCCTGCACTGTACGTGAATAGTATTGGCTCTGTCCCCACTGTTGTTGCTTCACACCAACTAAATACACTGCTGGGTTCTTACCTGAGGACAGATATAGGTTACCTTTACATCATGTTGGCAAATCATTGCTCTCAAATGACATCAGGATACAGGCAGCAAGTTGTTATCAGATGAAACAGAAAGATTGCGTGTTGCATAATTTATGAGGAAGAGGATCTTACCAATCTAAACATAGTTATAAAAACAAAACTATCCTGCCCGCCCTTTCTACCATGGGACACTGTTAATCATAGTCTCTGTTGATGTCATTAGAATTTTTAAATACGTATGTGAATGCATTTGCTACATTCTCCTGAGCTTGACCTTATACTTCCCAGACATCGCAAGCAGATAAGGTGAGACCCAAAGTTCCCACTAATTTCTTGTTACTTTTTGTTTCTTCAGCCATAAAAAAAACGGGAGATGAGGATGGAGGTGAGTGGAGCTACCCAGAGAGACGGAGGGATGGCCGGTGGAGGCTGATGACTATAGGTGTCTCTGGCTGGGGCCTGGGCTGCTCAGTGTGTCTCAGTAGTGTCAAGCACTGCCAGGCACTTGATCAAAATAGCAGGTTTGGTTCAATCTCATAACCCCCACCCACACAGTGCATCGGACTTGCTAGTGTGAATGATTGATAGAGGGTGGGGGGGGGGGGGGGGGTAATCTCCCTCTTCACCATTTACCACAGCAGCCTGCAGCCTTGCAGAAATGAATAATGGAAATCGCTTAATAGGAAAAGGCACAGCTTCTTCCTCCATGTCAGTCTCTCTCTCTCTCCATTCACGGTCTCTCTCTCAATCTATGTCTGTCTCTTTCTGTATCACTTTGTGCCTTTCATTCTACCTCATATGTTCTCTCATCCTTTCAACCCATCATCTCCCTTCTTTCTTCTAGTCATCCATCTTACCTCTCTCACTCACTATCTCCCTCCCCATCCCAGGTCTAGTTGTCCCACGTCTCCAAAGTTGTATTTGTGTAGTGGCAGTGGGTGCACCACTCAGCCTAATTGAAATGGGAGTCTTCACTGAGGTCCTCCGTGTGACTCACTGCCACCACTCTGAGATACTGTATATTGTGGCGTTAAAACACATGACAGGTCTGTGACGGAAAAGCAGGTAGCATTTTGTGGCACTCTCATTGGTGGGGATGGTCGCCGACGGCTGTCCATCATGCAGAGACAGTGAGGAATGCAGATGTGTCTTGTTGGAGGTCGGGGTGTACTTGAGGATAACGGTCAGCATCATCCTCCTTTTTGCTGGACCCAGTAAGCCCCATAGTAACATCAGGGGTATAGTGAATGGAAAACCACACTAAATACCTTTGCATGAGAGAACAGTGGACAGTGGATTTTGTTCCTCCAGTAGGTAGATTTTTTTTTAAACTACGGTGCAATTTTTGGTGTGATTTGAAACCATTTCTTTCCCCCGTTCTTTACTTATCAATGCGCTGAGTGGTTTTACAGTCAACAAATGAATGTGATGAGATGAGTTTGACAGGCCCGACAAAGCCTGAACTGAGAACCACTGGCAATGTCCCAATGTGATTTCTCAATCTGAAACCAGTCGATTCGTCTCTAACGAGCCTAACGAGAGACAAGAGAACAGGTGCTCATTCAGAGAGCCAGGGCCCTGCACGTTGTTATGGCATCAATGGCCCCAAACAAACGGGATGATAGTTTTGGGGGAGCACAGACACATGAGTCACGAGGATGGATGGGATGGCCTCTCTGGTCCTCTGCCTATCGGCCCAAAGGCAGTGTCCAGAAATGGGTCACACGTGCAGCAGTTAACACGCATTCTGAGAAATGCTGTGGGATCTCCCCAAGTTAGCCAGGCAACACACACACACACACACATATTGTGCCTGTATGGGGTTGTTTCAATTCTCTAAGTCATGGGAAGAAACTGTCAAAACTTAGCATGTATTTTGGAAAGCACAAGCTTTGTGGTTCATCCCACATTCATCTGTTTGTTAACGTTGTTGCCACTCTGACACAAAGGTGAGACGACACAACATTATCCATAGACAAACACTCACAAGCCATGCTACAAAGAAGACAATCAGAGGAAAAATAAACATCCGACTACCACATGACCAATAACACACACACAAACTATGAATCGTCAAAAAGACACACAACTTGACAAGGCAATCATTCCAGAATACTCTGGTGCGCACACACACACACACACATAAACACTCTGAGCCAGATGGCCGTGTCTCGTTGTGTGAAGGCAGCATGCCTGTCTGAGACAGACTGGTATGCACACCTTGAAAAGAAGTGTGGCAGGGCCTGAGAATGGAAACAGTCCAGCTGGCAAACAGACCACGTCGTGGACTTCTCCTGCCTTCCGTCTTCACTCTAGTCCCAGGTACCCCCTGACTCTGTCTGTCTCTACTGGCACTGCACTGAGTGTGTGGTCAGCACACACTGGGCCAGCCTATAGAGAGACAAGCTGACCATGAATGTGACACCCTGTGCTTTCAAATCAAATCCCCTCCATCCTTGCTCTGTCACCACACATAATAACCATGTAATAACAAGACATAGCCCTGAGGGCTGTAGCCAACACTGCCAGACAGCCAGCCCCCTCACACACATATATTCCTGTCTGTGTCTCCTTAAAAGGGGCACACACACACCCCACCTATACACTCATCAAGTAAGATGTGCAAACAAAGGACTACTCACTCTCTCTTCCACATTATACCATACGGTGTGTGTGTGGGGGGGTCTCTCTCTGGAGAACAGAGGGGGAGACGGGGGTCTCTTTGATGTCGTTGTGGTTGTAATGTGCATTCCTTTTCAGTGAAACATCTGACTCATGTACTGTATGCTAATGTCAGAGAGGCCTCCAGTTCACTCATCATGGCACTGTGCTGTGTTGCGCTGCACCGTCCAATTAAGAGGTGTCCTACATGTAGTCGACTGTGTCGTTAGTGCAGTTGCGTTGCCAGCTATTGTACTGGGCATGTCTACTGCGTTGTGAACAAAGAGGAAGCCCGGTAAACAGCCAGTGATTCTAGGAGAGGAGACACATATGAGAAGTGACTGTGCATGCCCTATGGGGGTGTCAATCCCCCTGCAACAAAGGGATCGTGAGGGAGAGAGGGAGGGGAAGACATCCTCCAGTTGAAACACTTAACTCGGACATGGATCACGTGACCCGTCACACATAAGGCATGCGCTCCCCAAGGTGTTAAGTCTATAGCGCATCATTCAGCATATTTGCATTTCATTGCTCAGTGAAGAGATGTTTTGTCTTCATCCGTCATTGGGGCATATATCAGCTGGAGAGGATAAGAATTGTTCAGAGACGGCATGACAGCACTGAGTTTACTGTTAAACTCAGCGCAAATAACATCTCAAGCATAGCCAGCCATCAAGACACAAATAGCGGCGGCCCTCCTCGCAATGACAATCCCTGTCCAACAACAGGGTATCCTCGGGTCTCCATTTGTGTGTGTGTGTGTGTATGTGTGTGTGTTTTCCTCTCTACTGCCACCAACAACGGCAGTCCTTTGAGAGGTGGGTCATTAGTGACAACATGAGGTTGTCATGAGGTTGTCTGGGGTTACATGAGAGCACAGCAGTCAGCCAGTGGCTTAGATCTTACCATGTGGCATCTCACTCTGCTGTGGGGACACCCACTAAAGACCACTGCAATGGCCAACCTGAGACTCCAAGTGACCCATGGAGGATGGATGCTGTGGAAGTGACCATTTGACCCATATGTTAGTATCCTCCTATCATGGTGTAAGAGATCCGATGAAGACCATGGGAAATGTGTCTTAAAATAATTAATGAGATGAGTGTGTCAGATAGAGAGAGTGCTAGAGAGAGAGAGAGAGAGAGAGAGAGAGAGAGAGAGAGAGAGCGAGAGAGAGAGAGAGAATGGTGGATGTGGGGGAGAGAAAGATAGAGAGATGTAACCATGAGTGCAGGGGGGGTTGTCACCGGTTCTTCCTTTAGGATGTTGTTAATCCGAGGTTGCAGTTTGACGTGTCCCTATCTCCTTCACAACCCTATGGTGTTCACAGATATAGATGGTCCGTGCAGGAATAATAACCATGCAGAACACCAGCTTTACTCCAACCTTATTCACATGAGACTGGGGCTCGGATGACGTAGAAATCCCTTGATGCAGCATCAAACCCATGATTTCTCACACAGTGGAAAGAAAGGCACAGATGATGAGATGGAAACAACTGTAGCCGTGTTACTGGTCCCAAGTCAGCGCTACCATTTCCTGTTCAAGGCGTAAGACTGTCCACATACTAAGTATGCCAAGTAATCTGTTGGTTAGTCACAGTGGGTGTAGCTAGGAGTCTGGCTTGCTGTCTTCCCATCTGGATCATCGCTGCGCTAACCAGAGAAGAAGGCCAGACCATACAGCAGGCTCGGCCGACACCATGGGCCATTCAGACATGCACAGCGGTGTGCACTGCTGGACGCGTGATGGCTTTCTAGGAGCTCATGCTTACCTCACACGGTCTCTTTAAAAAAAAAATCAGCTTGGCAGAAAATCAATGGTGCTGCTTTCTAAAAAACGGGAGAGCTTATAACAGCGGTTTTTATTACCCGCACGCAAAACAAAAAAAAGAAGCATGGGACATGTGAAAATGGCATGGTTAAATCTGACAGCTTAACATTCATTTATTTTGTGTTAATAAAAGCCGAATACATGCACATTTATTCAATCATAAATTATCCATATGGTTATAATCCATATCGTGTTCGAATGCACATGCTTACCCTAACACACACTAGGTTTAACCTGATCTATGCAGAGTAAACCAAAGCTCTGACACACACAAAGCACATGCAATGGTGATCGAGCAATTGGATTCAATTATAGTAGCTGTCAAAGCAACATTTCCAAAGCAATGACGCGACAGAATGCGCAAACCTGGGGGATAGTCACTATCAGGTAGGTAGCCGTTCGACGCACTGTGACAGAATAACGGTTCCATGTCCTCGAGGGTGAAAACAAGCAGCTCACAAATGCAGGCAACAAACAAAAAAATGTTTCGGTCATAATGATGCCCGACCTACCTTCATATCATTGACAATCGCCTGGAATAGTCCACCTAACGCCCCGCACTCCTTCTCCACCGTCTCCATGTTCACTAAATCCAGGGTTCACCAAATACGGACAGGGCACAAAACCCCACCAAATGTATTTCCACGGTAGAAATAGCGATTGCGAAGCCTTGGTCTTCTCTCCTTCCCTGTCTGTGCCCAGCGTGAAAGACAGGATGAGGACGAGAAAGATAAATTATACACAAATACGGTACAATTATTGTGGTCGACTGTCGGCTCGCTCCCCGTGTCCGTAGAACACCAAGCGAGTGATGATGAGAGAAGAGAGAGGTTACTCTCTCTCTGGTCCCAGCTGCGGGTCTAGAGCCCGAGTTAGGAGGTAAAGCATGCAGAGGGCACCGCGATGTACACTCTCATCTTCGGATAGCAAGGAAAAATCGAGTTGGGTTGATGAGAGGTAATAGCGCCGGAGTGATGTATCAAAATGTGAGACAGTAGGTTGGTGAGTAGGCCTACCCGGGGAGCGCGAGGCTACCGGTGATTGGAGAAGAGGCAGTGGGCTGTGCTGCGGATTGAGCAGAGCCAGTAATTCGATCTATGGGAATCGAAAGGGGCCGGACAGCTCTCTTGTCACATGGAGGTGGTGTTTGGGGGGAGGGGTTAACCGCGGGGGTGCATGCGCATACACACACACACGCACACACACACGCAGACAGACAGACAGACACACTAGCCCATCAAACATTTCAATGCGATAGCGGAGACGCATGCCGAATGCACCTGTGCGCAGGGGAAATGCTTTGTGATGCCTCAATTGTGTTTCAATTCATTAGAGCGTTTCACACATCATGGCTATTACACAACACTACAGGATCAACAAACATGCTTTCTATTATGTTTGATATAAAAACCAATGGAGCCTCGAATAGCCTTTTGGATTATTAAACCTAAACAAACAAAAATATGCTGTCTGTGACAAACCCGTTTGTAAACTGGTCGTTAAACCTTGATTAATTAGTCTACAGTGTAATATCTGAGTTAATATGCAGACCACTGCATAACTATATTATAATCATCTCATCCGTTCTTGGATAGAGAATTTTTTTTCGGGCATATCCACACAGTCAACCCTCCTCTGGATTATAAATCATGTTCCACTCATTCCCTGTGCCTCATTCATTGACATTGAGGTAATGGCTATGGTCTCTCGCCTACCTTTATGAAATGTAAAATCAAATACAATTTTATTTGTCACATGTGCCGAACACAACAGTGAAATGCTTACTTATACGCCCTTAACCAACAATGGGGGGGGGGGGGGGGGGGGTCATGTATATTTTTTTTTAAAGAAACACAATAACAATAACAATGAAGCTTTATACATGGGGGTAAGGGGGTACCTGTACCGAGTCAATGTGAAGGGGGTACCTGTACCGTGTAAATGTGTGGGGTAGAGGATAGTCAAGGTAATTGAGGTAACATGTACATATAGGCAGGGGTAAAGTGACTATAAATAGATAATAAACAGCGAGTAGCAGCAGCGTAAAAAAGGGGGTCAATGCAAATAGTACATGTAGCCATTCGATTAACTGTTTAGCAGTTTTATGGCTTGGGGATAGAAGGTGTTAAGGAGCCTTTTGGACCTAGACTTGGAATTCCGGTACCACTTGCCACAAGGTAGCAGAGAGAACAGTCTATGAGTTGGGTGACTGGAGTTTTTGACCATTTTTAGGGCCTCCCTCTGACACCGCCTCGTACCAAGGTCCTGGATAGCAGGAAGCTTGGCCCCAGTGATGTACTGGGTCGTACGCACTACCTTCTGTAGCGCCTTGCAGTTGGATGCCTTGCAGTTGCCATACCAAGCGGTGATGCAACCAGTCAGGATGCTCATGATGGTGCAGTTGTTGAACTTTTTGAGGATCTGAGGAACCATGTCAACATTTTTCAGTGTCCTGAGAAGGAATAGGAGTTGTCGTGCCCGCTTCATGACTGTCTTTGTGTTTTTGGACCATGATAGTTTGCTAGTGATGTGGACACCAAGGACACCCGCTCCACTACAGCCCCGTCAATGTGAATGGTGGTGTGCTCGACCCTTCTTTTACTGTAGTCCACAATCAGCTCCTTTGTCTTGCTGACGTTGAGGGAGAGGTTGTTGTCCTGACACCACACTGCCAGGTCTCTGACCTCTTCCCTATAGGCCGTCTCATATTTGTCAGTGATCAGGCCTAACACCGTTGTGTCGTCGGGAAAACATAATAATGGTGTTGGAGTCGTGCGTGGCCACGCAGTCATGGGTGAACAGGGAGTACAGGAGGGGATTAAACACGCAACCCTGAGGGGCCCCCGTCTTGAGGATCAGCATGGCAGTTGTGTTATTGCCTACCCTTACCACCTGGGGGCGGCCTGTCAGGAAGTCCAGGATCCAGATGCAGAGGGACATTTTTCAGATTTGCCAATGGAGGGCGAGCTTTGTACGCATCTCTGTGTGTGGAGTAAAGGTGGTCTATAGTTTGTGTTCCTCTGGTTGCACATGTGATATGCTGGTAGCAATTAGATCAAATGGATTTAAGTTTCCCTGTATTAAAGTCCCTGCCCACTACGAGCATCGCTTCTACTTGAGCATTCTCTTGTTCGCTTATGACAGCTCGTTGAGTGTGATCTAGGTGCCTGCGTCAGTTAGTGATGGTAAATGGACAAATAGACAAATAGATGAAAAATAGATTAAAACTCTTGATAAACATTATGGTCTACAGCTTTTCATGAGGTACTTTACCTCAGGTGAGCAAAACCTTGAGACTTCCTTAATCTTAGAGATTGCACTGTTATTGACAAATCGACACAGACCACCACCCTTCGTCTTACCGGAGGTTGCTGTTCTGTCTTGATAATGCACGGAAAACCCAGCCAACTATATATTATCTATGTCCTCATTCAGCCACGACTCAGTGAAACATAATACAGTGCCTTGCGAAAGTATTCGGCCCCCTTGAACTTTGCGACCTTTTGCCACATTTCAGGCTTCAAACATAAAGATATAAAACTGTATTTTTTTGTGAAAAATCAACAACAAGTGGGACACAATCATGAAGTGGAACGACATTTATTGGATATTTCAAACTTTTTTAACAAATCAAAAACTGAAAAATTGGGCGTGCAAAATTATTCAGCCCCTTTACTTTCAGTGCAGCAAACTCTCTCCAGAAGTTCAGTGAGGATCTCTGAATGATCCAATGTTGACCTAAATGACTAATGATGATAAATACAATCCACCTGTGTGTAATCAAGTCTCTGTATAAATGCACCTGCACTGTGATAGTCTCAGAGGTCCGTTAAAAGCGCAGAGAGCATCATGAAGAACAAGGAACACACCAGGCAGGTCCGATATACTGTTGTGAAGAAGTTTAAAGCCGGATTTGGATACAAAAAGATTTCCCAAGCTTTAAACATCCCAAGGAGCACTGTGCAAGCGATAATATTGAAATGGAAGGAGTATCAGACCACTGCAAATCCACCAAGACCTGGCAGTCCCTCTAAACTTTCAGCTCATACAAGGAGAAGACTGATCAGAGATGCAGCCAAGAGGCCCATGATCACTCTGGATGAACTGCAGAGATCTACAGCTGAGGTGGGAGACTCTGTCCATAGGACAACAATCAGTCGTATATTGCACAAATCTGGCCTTTATGGAAGAGTGGCAAGAAGAAAGCAATTTCTTAAAGATATCCATAAAAAGTGTCGTTTAAAGTTTGCCACAAGCCACCTGGGAGACACACCAAACATGTGGAAGAAGGTGCTCTGGTCAGATGAAACCAAAATTGAACTTTTTGGCAACAATGCAAAACGTTATGTTTGGCGTAAAAGCAACACAGCTCATCACCCTGAACACACCATCCCCACTGTCAAACATGGTGGTGGCAGCATCATGGTTTGGGCCTGCTTTTCTTCAGCAGGGACAGGGAAGATGGTTAAAATTGATGGGAAGATGGATGGAGCCAAATACAGAACCATTCTGGAAGAAAACCTGATGGAGTCTGCAAAAGACCTGAGACTGGGACGGAGATTTGTCTTCCAACAAGACAATGATCCAAAACATAAAGCAAAATCTACAATGGAATGGTTCAAAAATAAACATATCCAGGTGTTAGAATGGCCAAGTCAAAGTCCAGACCTGAATCCAATCTAGAATCTGTGGAAAGAACTGAAAACTGTTGTTCACAAATGCTCTCCATCCAATCTCACTGAGCTCGAGCTGTTTTGCAAGGAGGAATGGGAAAACATTTCAGTCTCTCGATGTGCAAAACTGATAGAGACATACCCCAAGCGACTTACAGCTGTAATCGCAGCAAAAGGTGGCGCTACAAAGTATTAACTTAAGGGGGCTGAATAATTTTGCAGTTTTTGATTTGTTAAAAAAGTTTGAAATATCCAATAAATGTCGTTCCACTTCATGATTGTGTCCCACTTGTTGTTGATTCTTCACAAAAAAAGACAGTTTTATATCTTTATGTTTGAAGCCTGAAATGTGGCAAAAGGTCGCAAAGTTCAAGGGGGCCGAATACTTTCGCAAGGCACTGTACATTACAGTTAATGTGCCATTGGTAGGAGAGTCTCGAACGGAGCTCATCCAGTTTATTCTCCAGTGATTGCGCATTCACCATTGTGACTTGATATTAACATTAATCTGAAGACTGTTATCAAATTAGCTAACTATGTTTAATTGTTACCCAATTAAATTAATCATGTAACTCATTAGGATCAGGGACACCACGAGAGCGGTTCTTTAAAGAGTTACCATCTTCTGAATTAAACTCTAAAATGTCTTAACCTATCACATCTATAAACAGTCAATTTATTAATCATAACCTCTTATCATGTCATCATTCTGAACTGTCGTAACTTCCGTTGCATCTGCAAAAACCAGAGTCTTACTTATGATTCAGTACCTGTAAATTATACGCTGCGAGTTGGAAAGCAAGTGCAGGTGGTGAGTTTATAACAATATAACACACACGAGTAGTGTATACAAATGAAACACAAACAATACTGACTGGGGAAATAACCTAAGGGAGGGGGGGGATTTGCCCAAACCAAATTCCCACCTCCAGCAGGGAAACTCCTTTCACTTCCCATGCCTCAGCGTCCCTGGTCCCATCTATCCATTGACTTTGTTATTTACAGTTGAAGTCGGAAGTTTACATACACTCAGGTCGGAGTCATTAAAACTTGTTTTTCAACCACTCCACAAATTTCTTGATAACAAACTATAGTTTTGGCAAGTCGGTTAGGACATCTTCTTTGTGCATGACACAAGTTTTTCCAACAATTGTTTACAGACAGATTATTTGACTTAAAATTCACTGTATCACAATTCCAGTGGGTCAGAAGTTTACATACACTAATTTGACAAGGCCTTTAAACAGCCTGGAGAATTCCAGAAAATGAAGGAATGTCTTTAGAAGCTTCTGATAGGCTAATTGACACTATTTGACTCAATTTGAGGTGTACCTATGGATGTATTTCAAGGCCTACATTCAAACTTCAAACTTCTTAGCTTGACATCATGGGAAAACCTAAAGTAATAAGCCAAGACCTCCGAAAAAAATTGTAGACCTCCACAAGTCTGGTTCATCCTTGGGAGCATTTTCCAAATGCCTGAAGGTACCACGTTCATCTGTATAAACAATAGTTTGCAAGTATAAACACCATGGGAACACGCAGCCATCATACTGCTCAGGAAGGAGACGCGTTCGGGCTCCTAGAGATGAACGTACTTTGGTGCGAAAAGTGTAAATCAATCCCAGAACAACAGCAAAGGATCTTGTGAAGATGCTGGAGGAAGCAGGTACAAAAATATCTATATCCACATTAAAACAAGTACTATATCGACAACCCGAAAGGCTTCTCAGCAAGGAATAAGCCACTGCTCCAAAACTGCCATAAAAGCGCCAGACTACGGTTTGCAACTGCACATGGGGACAAATATCGTACTTTTTGGAGAAATGTCCTCTGGTCTGATGAAACAAAAATATAACTTTTTGACCATAATGACCATCGTTATGTTTGGAGAAAGAAAGGGGAGGCTTGCAAGCCAAAGAACAGCATCCCAACCGTGAAGCACAGGGGTGGCAGGATCATGTTGTGGGGGTGCTTTGCTGCAGGAGGGACTGGTGTAATTCACAAAATAGATGGCATCATGAGGCAGGAAAATTATGTGGATATATTGAAGCACCATCTCAAGACATCAGTCAGGAATTTAAAGCTTGGTTGCAAATGGGTCTTTCAAATGCACAATGACCCCAAGCATGCTTCCAAATTTGTGGCAAAATGGCTTAAGGACAACAAAGTCAAGGATTTTGGAGTGGCCATCACAAAGCCCTGACCTCAAATCTATAGAAAATTTGTAGGCAAAACTGAAAAAGTGTGTGCAAGCAAGGAGGCCTACAAACCTGACTCAGTTACACCAGCTCTGTCAGGAGGAATGGGCCAAAATTCACCCAATTTATTGTGGGAAGCTTGTGGAAGGCTACCCAAAACGTTTGACCCATGTTAAACAATTTAAAGGCAATACTACCAAATACTAATTGAATGTATGTAAACTTCTGACCCACTGGGAATGTGATGAAAGAAATCAAAGCTGAAATAAATAATTCTCTCTACTATTATTCTGCCATTTCACATTCTTAAAATAAAGTGGTGATCCTAATGGACCTAAAACAGGGAATTTTTATTGGGATTAAATGTCAGGAATTGTGCAAAACTGAGTTTAAATGAATTCGGCTAAGGTGTATGTAAACTTCCGACTTCAACTGTAGATGGGGTACTGTCATATTTATCCGGTAGGGACAAACAAGCATCGCTGACCTGAGCGGCTCACTGGGTCAACTGGTTGTAGGGTATCCTCTGCTAGTTGATGACAACGCTTCCTGGGCATGTTCGAGATGCTGCACACTGTGAAGAGCCTCCTCCATAGCCGTCCCCAGTTGTGCCAGCTGGTCATGGTATTGACGTAGAAGATTTTTTATTTTTTATCTTTCTTCCTGGGGGGGGACTGTCGGAGGGGTCTCGAATGGTTGAGGGACAGCTATTGGGGAACTGTGGGGGGAGGGGGGATCTTGGAGGATTCGGGTTCACATTTTTTGGCCTGGTTGTAGATTGGTCAACATACCCTTGAGCAGGGCATTGACCCTGGATGCTTCTGTGTGTCGCTCTGAATGGGAATCTGTTGAATGTATCTGGTATGATGTATTTGTTGAGTGGCTTAATTAAAAAACTATAACATAAAAAAAACTATAACAAACACGAGTAGCATATAGACAATAAACACATAAACAATATTAGCTTGGGAAAGAACCTAAGGGAGTGCCAGATTTAGGGGAGGCACTAAGTGAGGTAATGGAGTCCATGTG
Source organism: Oncorhynchus mykiss (assembly GCF_057628025.1). NCBI lineage: Eukaryota > Metazoa > Chordata > Actinopteri > Salmoniformes > Salmonidae > Oncorhynchus > Oncorhynchus mykiss. The sequence continues at coordinate 58,524,502 of NC_143027.1, read as the reverse complement.
TGCTTGATGATGACGCCCAGGTGCGCATAACAATTGATGCCAGGTGTGCATAATGATGGATCTCAGGACCGGTGGTTGCTACACTGGCTACGCCGAACGCCGGAGGGGAGGAGCAGGAGTAGACGTGACAGTACTACACAAATTGGTGTAATTATTTATTTACTAGCTAATTAAATGACAACACAGGATAAACATACACACTTAATACATTAAAAACAGGTCCCTAGCGGACTGACAACAACATGGCGGCTTGTTACAAAAGACATGGAGAGGGAGAGAGGGGGACAGAGACACTTAACATGGGTACTTTCAGAAACTACTCTCACTTACAGTAACCATATTGCACAAGAACTGCCACCTGCTTTGAGTAAGAAATCATTAACGTATTTACATGAAATGCCTTGGTTCGCCAGATCTCTTTCGGTGTACAGAGCTGCCTTGGAAAGGGAGTTGGGCCTTTTCGCTGCACTCTTGTAAGGCTCTGATTGTCCAACAGGGTTCAAACAAGTCTTCTACTTTTGTTCTTCTCTGTAGTTGTCCTGTATCCGGTGACTTGTCGTGTAGTCCTGAACAGAACTACAGAGTTTATTTTCCTTCCATTCGCTCTTGAATATGCTTTTTTGAAGATAGGCTAGCCAGCCATGTCGACAGTTCCCAGTTGGGTGATGAGAGTAGCTTAATACGGTGGCTTGAGCAGAGTAGTATAATGATCCTACTTAAATTCGCTTTCAAAGATATTTTACTTAGGACAGCTAATCATCCATACCAGTGATTTTCCGGGAGGTGAGTTTATCGTCTCTATCTCGTGTTGATATTCAAAGTTCAAACCATTTTAAACGTGCAGCGGTAGTTTAATGATTTTCTGGTCTAGTATGTTAATTTGTTTACTCATCATTTATACAGTTTGTTCGAAAGGGGCAGTTCCGTCAGGCTAACATGCTCTCTGACCTCACTCGGGGGCGTGACTTGTCACTTGTACAAACTTATGTAAAACAATTATCTCTTATAGTTTCTCAAATCACATCCCTCTTTTACCAAAAACACTTTCATAATTGTTAATATTACATGCACAAAACATAGTATGGAAACTTCTTACATGTAGTGGGTATACTTTCCAAGTTAAAGTATTTCCTTCATAACGTTTTTAATGACATCACAAAATAACAAACAAAATTACATTAGTGTTCTATAGATCGCCTCTGACCATTCCCCACGTTCTATGTTAGAAATATTGTTCCAATATTCGCTTTTGAACGTATTAGAGTTTCAGCGGGAAAAATATCTTGAAACAAAGGACATTCCTTTAGTTAATATTGGAAAGGGAGACCTGAATCTTCTCCCCTTGATTTACGACAGGATGTAAGTTGTTAATCCCATCTTTCCTCCCCCCTCTGCGAGTGAGAGGGGTCTGATTGAAGTTATTCATTGCAAACCTGATCTGACCTATTTGGATTCTCGTGGACATTCATGACAGCCAGTCATGACAGCCATGACAGCCAGTAGGATGGGTTGTAAAGGCGAATTATCCACTCACTGACGAATTCTCACCAAGCACCCGGATCTGCGGCCAATGTATCAGTGTTTTCTCTTCACGCGAATGATGGGGATTTTGGCCTGGTCCCGGAGGAGCCGTTCCTCTTTTGCCTCTGATTCATTTACCAAAAAAAAGTGTCCAGTCCGAGGTGAGTAATTGCTGTTCTGATGTCCAGAAACTCCTTCAGTTCATAAGAGACTGTGGCAGAAACATTATGTACAAACAATGGGGGGGGGGGGGGGTAACAGAATAACACAGTTGGTTAGGAGCCCTTAAAACAGCAGCCATCCCCTCCGACACCATTATATGAAAATATATTGGTTTGATAAAAATAGATGTAATCACATACATTTTAAATACATGGTATTTAAGCCATCATATTGCCATTTAATTGAACAGTAAATATTTGCTTAAAGGTATAGTAGGTTGTAGAAGGGGATGGCATTTTAAACAACACCGCACAAAGCTATAATAGTTCCATGAATTCAGAGTTAATATCACGTCTATGACCCATATTTTTTAGTTTCATTGCCAAAATTGTAATGAGATACGCCATTATGAGCTCTGGCCATGACCAGTCAAGATGCAAAGCCATGGTATGCAGAAGCTGGGGCCCCTGATACAGTGTTAAAGGACAGGGTCATGACTACTGAGCGCCCTCACTCTGAATGACAGACAGGAGTCAGGGATGGTGGGGCCGTCCTGATGTCCACCGAGAGCCAACCGAACTCCCTTCTCTCCTGAGCTGGCAGGGTCTCTCTCTCGCTCTGCCTCCTGCTGTCTCTTCTCTCTGCCACATTACTCAGCATGCCCTAAAAACACAGGCTTCAGCATCCAACGTTCACATCTCCATACAACAGCTCAAGCATTGGCTCGGACTGTCTCATGTCCTTACTTCACTTCTTATTGTTTCTATTTGGTCTCTTATGGATTTGACCCTTCACTTTATTCTCATCTCTCCAAGTCTATTTTTCTCTTCAGTCTTCCAATGTGCTGCTCCTCTCCTCGTTCCGGGTCCACCCTGTATGGTTATGGGGAGCAGATGAACAGAGGGAAAAAGACAGGGCCAGGCAGAAGGGTAAAGTGATAACATATTCTGCACATTCCATTGAAATTTCGAACAGATAACACACCAGGGGTCCAAGACAGTTAAAAAGGCAGGCAGAGAGAGAGAGAGAGAGGAAGTGACAATTATGAGTAAAGGCTCATCACAGGACGTCTGTTGTAAGTATGAGGAGGCTGTCTCCAAAGATGAAAGAGATTCTCCATTACTTTTGTATACCTTTTAGCCAGTAGTTCTGAAAGTAGCGCTCACGAGCCAAAAGTGGTCTCTGAAAATTGCTACTATGACACATGTGCAGATATGTACACTATGTCAATGCTCTCTTGCTCTGCTGTGTGTGCATCTTGCTAGCTGTCACTCAAATGGCAGGGGCTGAAGCTCATTGGCTAGAACTTGACTTGCTAGGGGTCTGGCCCACGTGGGGGGAAATGTAGGCAAAATGGCGCAGCACAGCTTACAGAAAAGCTAGGGACTTTTTGAGGTAAAACGGTAATTCTGCTCATAGATTATGCATGTACAGTTGAAGTCAGAAGTTTACATGCACCTTAGCCAAGTACATTTCAACTCAGTTTTTCACAATTCCTGACATTTAGTCCAAGTTCAAATTCCCTGTCTTAGGTCAGTTAGGATCACCACTTTATTTTAAGAATGTGAAATGGCAGAATAATAGTAGAGAGAATTATTTATTTCAGCTTTTATTTCTTTCATCACATTCCCAGTGGGTCAGAAGTTTACATACACTCAAATAGTATTTGGTAGCATTGCCTTTAAATTGTTTAACTTGGGTCAAACGTTTCGGGTTGCCTTCCACAAACTTCCCACAATAAGTTGGGTGAATTTTGGCCCATTCCTCCTGACAGAGCTGGTGTAATTCTGTCAGGTTTGTAGTCCTCCTTGCTCGCACACGCATTTTCAGTTCTGCCTTAACATTTTCTATAGATTTGAGGTCAGGGCTTTATGATGTCCACTTCAATACTTTGACTTTGTTTATCAAATGTATTTATTTTTATATAGTGCAGTCTCATTGCTATGATGGGGTCTAAAACCAGACTGAAGCATTTCGTATACATTGTTTGTCTTCAGGAAGGCAGTGAGTTGCTGCGCAACAGCATTTTCTAACATTTTTGAGAGGAACGGAAGATTCGATATGGGCTGATCATTTTTTATATTTTCTGGGTCAAGGTTTGGCTTTTTCAAGAGAGGCTTTATTACTGCCACTTTTAGTGAGTTTGGTACACATCCGTTGGACAGAGAGACGTTTATTATGTTCAACACAGGAGGGCCAAGCACAGGAAGCAGCTCTTTCAGTAGTTTAGTTGGAATAGGGTCCCGTATGCAGCTTGAAGGTTTAGAGGCCATAATTATTTTCATCATTGTGTCAAGAGATATAGTACTAAAACACTTGAGTGTCTCTCTTGATCCTCGGTCCTGGCAGAGTTGTGCAGACTCAGGACAACTGAGCTTTGAAGGAATTTTTTTTTTTTTGTTAGCTTTGCGACAGTATCAAAAATAAATTTCGGATTGTTCTTATTTTCCTCAATTAAGTTGGAAAAATAGAATGATCGAGCAGCAGTGAGAGCTCTTCGATACTGCACGGTACTGTCTTTCCAAGCTAGTCGGAAGACTTCCAGTTTGGTGTGGCGCCATTTCCGTTCCAATTTTCTGGAAGCTTGCTTCAGAGCTTGGGTAATTTCTGTATACCAGGGAGCTAGTTTCTTATGAGAAATGTTTTTAGTTTTTAGGGGTGCAACTGCATCTAGGGTATTGCACAAGGTTAAATTGAGTTCCTCAGTTAGGTGGTTAACTTATTTTTGTCCTCTGACGTCCTTGGGTAGGCACAGGGAGTCTGGAAGGGCATCAACGAATCTTTGTGTTGTCTGTGAATTTATAGCACGACTTTTGATGCTCCTTGCTTGGGGTCTGAGCAGATTATTTGTTGCAATTGCAAACGTAATAAAATGGTGGTCCAATAGTCCAGGATTATGAGGAAAAACATTAAGATCCACAACATTTATTCCATGGGACAAAACTAGGTCCAGAGTATGACTGTGACAGTGAGTAGGTCCAGAAGGTCCGATAGGAATTCAGGGAACTCAATGAGGAACGCTGTATATGGCCCAGGAGGCCCTTAAGCCATTTTTCCACGACTTTGGAAGTATCCTTGGGGTCATTGTCCATTTGGAAGACCCATTTGCGACCAAGCTTTAACTTCCTGACTGATGTCGAGATGTTTTTTCAATATATCCACATACTTTTCCTACCTCATGATGCCATACATTTTCTGAAGTGCACCAGTCCCTCCTGCAGCAAAGCACCCCCACAACATAATGCTGCCACCCCTGTGCTTCACGGTTGGGATGGTGTTCTTCAGCTTGCAAGCCTCCCCCTTTTTCTTCCATTCAGTTAAATTTTTGTTTCATCAGACCAGAGGACATTTCTCCAAAAAATACAATCTTTGTCCCCATGTGCAGTTGCAAACCGTAATCTGACTTTTTATGGCGGTTTTGGAGCAGTGGCTTCTTCCTTGCTGAGAGGCCTTTCAGGTTATGTCAATATAGGGCTCGTTTTACTGTGGATTTAGATACTTTTGTACCTGTTTCCTCCAGCATCTTCACAAGGTCCTTTGCTGTTCTGAAATTGATTTGCACTTTTCGCACCAAAGTACATTAATCTCTAGGAGCCCGAACGCGTCTCCTTCCTGAACGGTATGATGGCTGCGTGGTCCCAGGGTGTTTATACTTGCATACCATTTTTTGTACAGATGAACATGGTACCTTCTGGCATTTAGAAATTGCTCCCAAGCATGAACCAGACTTGTGGAGGTCTATAATCTTTTTTCTGTGTCCTTGGCAGATTTCTTCTGATTTTCCCATGATGTCAAGCAAAGAGGCACTGAGTTTGAAGGTAGTCCTTGAAACACATCCACAGGTACACCTCCAAGTGACTCAAATTATGTCAATTAGCCTATCAGAAGCTTCTAAAGCCATGACATCATTTTCTGGAATTTTCCAAGCTGTTTAAAGGCACAGTCAACTCAGTGTATGTAAACTTCTGACCCACTGGAATTGTGATACAGTGAATTATAAGTGAAATTATCTGTCTGTAAACATTTTTTAGAAAAATTGCTTGTGTCATGCATAAAGTAGATGTCCTAACCGACTTGTCAGAACTATAGTTTGTTAACAAGACATTTGTGGAGTGGTTGAAAAACAAGTTTTAATGACTCCAATCTAAGTGTATGTAAACTTCCGACTTCAACTGTATGAAATATACATTGACACACCCAGCCCAAAGCGGGAGGTTTAATACTTAGTAGTTGCCAACGTTCTGGAGCATGTCTTTAAGGAGAGGTAGGATGATAGGTTAGTCAGCTTAATCTATGACAGTAACAGGTTCATAGTGTAATTACAGTGTATACACATTCATTTGTGGCATGTACGAATGTGATTCCTGCAGGTAAACATGTTTTAACTTAATCAACTATTGTATCTTTAAAGAGTAAAAAATCATATTGCACTAAAGAGAGATAGAGGAGTCCAACAGAGCAGCTGGTGAACGGCACAGGAAAGGAGAGTGTTCCTGTGATATCATGCAGTGTCACAGTAAACTGTGAGTTGGAGGAAGTGTCCTTCCTCATGTCTGTTCCTTTGAGCAAATGATGACACGAGCACAGGGACATTACACAATCAGGAACGGGACTAACATGAGCACACTTCGACAAAACTGTCACATCCTCCAAATAGAGACTTCAAGGGATTCAGAGGGAGAACAGTAGTAACTTACGCCTGTCTGAAAAACAAATCGAAGTTTATTGGTCGCTTACACAGATTTGCAGATGATATCGCAGGTGCAGCGAAATGCTTACGTTTCTAACCAACAGTGCAGTAATAGCTAGCAATACAATAACAATACACACACATAATCCAAAAGTCTGGAGACAGTAGGGATGTGCATCTTTCACTTTCAAGAATGTTCTATACGTATACATGGGCTCCAATATGATACAGGAACGATACATTTTAGTTTGAAACGATTCGGCAAGATTCGGGTTGATAAGAGGAACGAATCAATGCGATTTGGTTACGATGCGATACAATTCGTTTCACTAACATTTGTTGCATAAAAGCACATTCCTTTTCCATCGTAAATTACAATCTGCTGCCGATGGAGCTCATGAACTGGGCTTCTCTCAGCTGGATCTGTCTGAGCTGATTTCTGTGTGTGTGCGCGCGTGTGTGTGTGTGTGTGTGTGTGTTGAATGGTTTAGACCATTTGGAAGTTGATGGAATTGGAGTGAGCTTTTCTTCTCCTTTCGCTTCAACCATGCAATGCTGGTAGCAGAATTGATTTCCATCCTCGCTATGAAATGATCAACTTTACCATGTACTGGATATCTAAAAATGACCATAATATATACTGATTTTTTCCCATTATACATACTGATTGTTTCAAGCAGAACTATCAAAACTATTGCTGATGGTGAAGCTGAACAATCATAATAATTTCTAATGGAGCATGTAGCCTACCTATATATCCAGATTAGAGTTGTGTCTCCAGTGGTAGCTTAAGCTACTTTCATTCCGGTAAAACACCATTTTCAAAAGAGCATTTGATAGAAAATGACCTAGCAAATTACATTGGTTGCCTCTCAACTAATACAGCTTATTATTGCGCAAGCCATTTTACAAACATTTGAATGCTGAAGGTGACACGCAGATGTGCCAGATCAGGAATAGGAATAGCTGCACACAGCGCCTCAGTATGACTAGGCTACTGATATTGCCTGGGTTTATTAGGCATGCAAAATTCATATAATTACATGCTTACATGACGAGTATTTTCAGAAGGTAGAAAGAAAGTCATTTGAGCAAAAACATTTGTGAACCTACGATTCATAACATTTCAATCAATTTTCTGACCATGCACCTGTACTGTGTTTGCCTTCTAGATGGTAGTGGGGTGACCAGGTTGTGGATCGGGTGGCTGAGGTACTTGATGAGGCACTTATGGACCAAGCTGAATTTATTCAGCCTCCTGAGGTTCTTCACCACACTGAAGCTATGGAGGGACCATTTCAGGTCTTCAATGATGTGTACGCCATGGCACTTGAAGCTTTTAACCCTCTCCAATGTGGCCCCGTCAGTATGGATAGGTGCGTGCGCTCTCAGCTGTCTCCTGTAGTCTCTGCCATCTCCTGTAGCCCACGATCAGCACCTTCATTTTGTTGATGTTGAGTTAGAGTTTATTTTCCTGGCACCACTCCGCCAAGGCCGTGTGCAGAGCAATGGGGATTGCGTAATCTGTGGATCTGTTGGGGCGTTATGCAAATTGTATTGAGTCTAGGGTGTCGGGTAAGGTGGGGTTGATGTGATCAAATCAAAGTTTATTTGTCACGTACGCCGAATACAACAAGTGTAAACCTTACAGAGAAATGCTTACTTACAGGCTCTAACCAATGGTGGCAAAAAAAAGGTGTGTGTGTGTGTGTGTGTGTGTGTACTGTAAGTAAAGAAATAAAACAACAGTAGAAAGACATTTGAAAAAAGAGTAGCAAGGCTTTCTACAGACACCTGTTAGTCAGGCTCATTGAGGTAGTATGTACATGTAGGTATCGTTAAAGTGACTATGCATATATGATGAACAGAGATTAGCAGAAGCGTAAAAAGAGGGGTTGGCGGGATGGGACACAATGCAGATAACCCTGTTAGCCAATGTGCGGGAGCACTGGTTGGTCGGGCCAATTGAGGTAGTATGTACATGGATGTATAGTTAAAGTGTTACGGTGCGTGAATGAGGACCCAAAAGCGAATCAACTTAAACAGAGCTTCTTTAATTACCAAACATAGGTAGGCTCAGATGGACCGGCAGATTCCGACAGGACAAGACAAGGTTACAGCAAACATGACGACAGTCTGGTTCAGGCATGAATGACACAAACAAACAAGAATCCGACAAGGACAGGAGCAGAAACAGAGAGAGATATTGGGACCTAATCAGAGGGAAAAAAGGGAACAGGTGGGGAACGGGGTGAATGGGTAGTTAGAGGAGACAAGGGACAGCTGGGGGAAAGCGGGGGAGAAAAGGTAACCTAACACGACCAGCAGAGGGAGACAGGGTGAAGGGAAAGGACAGAGACAAGACAACATGACAGTACATGACAGTACCCCCCCACTCACCGAGCGCCTCCTGGCGCACTCGAGGAGGAAACCTGGCGGCAACGGAGGAAATCATCAATCAGCGCACGGTCCAGCACGTCCCGAGAGGGAACCCAACTCCTCTCCTCAGGACCGTACCCCTCCCAGTCAACTAGGTACTGATGACCACGGCCCCGAGGACGCATGTCCAAGATTTTACGGACCCTGTAGATAGGTGCGCCCTCGACAAGGATGGGGGGGGGGGGGGGAAGACGAGCGGGGGCGCGAAGAACGGGCTTAACACAGGAGACATGGAAGACCGGGTGGACGCGACGAAGATATCGCGGAAGAAGAAGTCGCACTGCGACAGGATTAATGACCTGAGAGATACGGAATGGACCAATGAACCGCGGGGTCAACTTGCGAGAAGCCGTCTTAAGGGGAAGGTTCTGAGTGGAGAGCCAAACTCTCTGACCGCGACAATACCTAGGGCTCTTAGTTCTACGCTTATTAGCAGCTCTCACAGTCTGCGCCCTATAACGGCAAAGTGCAGACCTGACCCTCTTCCAGGTGCGCTCGCAACGTTGGACAAAAGCCTGAGCGGAGGGGACGCTGGACTCGGCGAACTGAGATGAGAACAACGGAGGCTGGTACCCGAGGCTACTCTGAAAAGGAGATAGCCCGGTCGCAGACGAAGGAAGCGAGTTGTGGGCGTATTCTGCCCAGGGGAGCTGTTCTGACCAAGACGCAGGGTTGCGAAAAGAAAGACTGCGTAAGATGCGACCAATAGTCTGATTGGCCCGTTCTGCTTGACCGTTAGACTGGGGGTGAAAGCCGGAAGAGAGACTGACGGAAGCCCCAATCAAACGGCAAAACTCCCTCCAAAATTGAGACGTGAATTGCGGACCTCTGTCCGAAACGACGTCTGACGGAAGGCCATGAATTCTGAAAACATTCTCGATGATGATTTGTGCCGTCTCTTTAGCAGAAGGAAGCTTAGCAAGGGGAATGAAATGAGCCGCCTTAGAGAACCTATCGACAACCGTAAGAATAACAGTCTTCCCCGCTGACGAAGGCAGTCCGGTGACAAAATCTAAGGCGATGTGAGACCACGGTCGAGAGGGAATAGGAAGCGGCCTGAGACGGCCGGCAGGAGGAGAGTTACCGGACTTAGTCTGCGCGCAGACCGAACAAGCAGCCACGAAACGACGCGTGTCATGCTCCCGGGTGGGCCACCAGAAACGCTGGCGAATGGAAGCAAGCGTACCCCGAACGCCAGGGTGGCCGGCTAACTTGGTAGAGTGAGCCCACTGAAGAACGGCCAGACGAGTAGGAACGGGAACGAAAAGAAGGTTCCTAGGACAAGCGCGCGGCGACGGAGTTTGAGTGAGTGCTTGCTTTACCTGCCTCTCAATTCCCCAGACAGTCAACCCGACAACACGCCCCTCAGGGAGAATCCCCTCGGGGTCAGTGGAGGCTACTGAAGAACTGAAGAGACGAGACAAAGCATCAGGCTTGGTGTTCTTAGAGCCCGGACGATAAGAAATCACGAACTCGAAACGAGCGAAAAACAGCGCCCAACGCGCCTGACGCGCATTAAGTCGTTTGGCAGAACGGATGTACTCAAGGTTCCTATGGTCAGTCCAAACGACAAAAGGAACGGTCGCCCCCTCCAACCACTGTCGCCATTCGCCTAGGGCTAACCGGATGGCGAGCAGTTCGCGGTTACCCACATCATAGTTACGTTCCGACGGCGACAGGCGATGAGAAAAATACGCGCATGGGTGGACCTTGTCGTCAGAGAGGGAGCGCTGAGAAAGGATGGCTCCCACTCCCACCTCTGACGCGTCAACCTCGACAACGAACTGTCTAGAGACGTCAGGTGTAACAAGGATAGGAGCGGATGTAAAACGATTCTTGAGGAGATCAAAAGCTCCCTGGGCGGAAACGGACCACTTAAAGCACGTCTTGACAGAAGTAAGGGCTGTGAGAGGAGCTGCCACCTGACCGAAATTACGGATGAAACGACGATAGAAGTTCGCGAAGCCGAGAAAGCGCTGCAGCTCGACGCGTGACTTAGGGACGGGCCAATCAATGACAGCTTGGACCTTAGCGGGATCCATCTTAATGCCTTCAGCGGAAATAACAGAACCGAGAAATGTGACGGAGGAGGCATGAAAAGTGCACTTCTCAGCCTTCACAAAAAGACAATTCTCTAAAAGGCGCTGGAGGACACGTCGAACGTGCTGAACATGAATCTGGAGTGACGGTGAAAAAATCTGGATATCGTCAAGGTAAACGAAAACAAAGATGTTCAGCATGTCTCTCAGGACATCATTGACTAATGCCTGAAAGACAGCTGGAGCGTTAGCGAGGCCGAAAGGAAGAACCCGGTATTCAAAGTGCCCTAACGGAGTGTTAAACGCCGTCTTCCACTCGTCCCCCTCCCTGATGCGCACGAGATGGTAAGCGTTACGAAGGTCCAACTTAGTGAAAAACCTGGCTCCCTGCAGGATCTCGAAGGCTGAAGACATAAGAGGAAGCGGATAACGATTCTTCACTGTTATGTCATTCAGCCCTCGATAATCTATGCAGGGGCGCAGAGACCCGTCCTTCTTCTTGACAAAAAAAAACCCCGCTCCGGCGGGAGAGGAGGAGGGGACTATGGTACCGGCGTCAAGAGCTACAGACAAATAATCTTCGAGAGCCTTACGTTCGGGAGCCGACAGAGAGTATAGTCTACCCCGGGGGGGGGTGGTTCCCGGAAGGAGATCAATACTACAATCATACGACCGGTGTGGAGGAAGAGAGGTGGCCCTGGACCGACTGAACACCGTGCGCAGATCGTGATATTCCTCCGGCACCCCTGTCAAATCACCAGGCTCCTCCTGTGAAGAAGAGACAGAGGAAACAGGAGGGATAGCAGACATTAAACATTTCACATGACAAGAGACGTTCCAGGAGAGGATAGAATTACTAGACCAATTAATGGAAGGATTATGACAAACTAGCCAGGGATGGCCCAAAACAACAGGTGTAAAAGGTGAACGAAAAATTAAAAAAGAAATGGTTTCACTATGATTACCAGAAACAGTGAGGGTTAAAGGTAGCGTCTCACGCTGAATCCTGGGGAGAGGACTACCATCCAGGGCGAACAAGGCCGTGGGCTCCTTTAACTGTCTGAGAGGAATGTCATGTTCCCGAGCCCAGGTCTCGTCCATAAAACAGCCCTCCGCCCCAGAGTCTATTAAGGCACTGCAGGAAGCTGACGAACCGGTCCAGCGTAGATGGACCGACAAGGTAGTGCAGGATCTTGAAGGAGAGACAGGAGTAGTAGCGCTCACCAGTAGCCCTCCGCTTACTGACGAGCTCTGGCCTTTTACTGGACATGAAGTGACAAAATGACCAGCGGAACCGCAATAGAGACAGAGGCGGTTGGTGATTCTCCGTTCCCTCTCCTCAGTCGAGATGCGGATACCTCCCAGCTGCATGGGCTCAGCACCCGAGCCGGCAGAGGAAGATGGTAGTGATGCGGAGAGGGAGGCGACGGAGAGCGCGAGCTCCTTTCCACGAGCTCGGTGACGAAGATCAACCCGTCGCTCAATGCGAATAGCGAGTTCAATCAAGGAATCCACGCTGGAAGGAACCTCCCGGGAGAGAATCTCATCCTTTACCTCTGCGCGGAAACCCTCCAGAAGACGAGCGAGCAAGGCCGGCTCGTTCCAGCCACTGGAGACAGCAAGAGTGCGAAACTCAATAGAGTAGTCTGTTATGGATCGATTGCCTTGACATAGGGAAGACAGGGCCCTGGAAGCCTCCTCCCCAAAAACAGATCGATCAAAAACCCGTATCATCTCCTCCTTAAAGTCTTGATACTGGTTAGTACACTCAGCCCTTGCCTCCCAGATTGCCGTGCCCCACTCACGAGCCCGTCCAATAAGGAGAGATATGACGTAGGCGACACGAGCAGTGCTCCTGGAGTAAGTGTTGGGCTGGAGAGAAAACACAATATCACACTGGGTGAGGAACGAGCGGCATTCAGTGGGCTCCCCAGAGTAACACGGCGGGTTATTGATTCTGGGCTCCGGAGATTCGAAAGCCCTGGAAGTGGCCGGTGGATCGAGGCGGAGATGGTGAACCTGTTCTGTGAGGTTGGAGACTTGGGTGGCCAGGGTCTCAACGGCATGTCGAGCAGCAGACAATTCCTGCTTGTGTCTGCCTAGCATCGCTCCCTGGATCTCGACGGCTGAGTGGAGAGGATCCGAAGTCGCTGGGTCCATTCTTGGTCGGATTCTTCTGTTACGGTGCGTGAATGAGGACCCAAAAGCGAATCAACTTAAACAGAGCTTCTTTAATTACCAAACATAGGTAGGCTCAGATGGACCGGCAGATTCCGACAGGACAAGACAAGGTTACAGCAAACATGACGACAGTCTGGTTCAGGCATGAATGACACAAACAAACAAGAATCCGACAAGGACAGGAGCAGAAACAGAGAGAGATATTGGGACCTAATCAGAGGGAAAAAAGGGAACAGGTGGGGAACGGGGTGAATGGGTAGTTAGAGGAGACAAGGGACAGCTGGGGGAAAGCGGGGGAGAAAAGGTAACCTAACACGACCAGCAGAGGGAGACAGGGTGAAGGGAAAGGACAGAGACAAGACAACATGACAGTACATGACATAAAGTGACTATGCATATAAGATAAACAGAGAGTAGCAGCAGCGTAAAAGAGGGGTTGGGGGAGGCACACAATGCAAATAGTCCATGGGTTACCTGTTCAGGAGTCTTATGACTTGGGGGTAAAAACTGTTGAGAAGCCTTTTTGTCCTAGACTTGGCACTCCGGTACTTAACTTTCCCTCTCAAATCACTTCACGATGAAAGAAGGGAGTGCTATGGGGCGATAGTCATTTAGTTCAGGTTCCTTCGCTTTCTTGGGTACAGGAAAAATGGTGGACATTTTAAAGTGGGGACAACATACAAGATACTGGGATAGGGAGAGATTGAATATGTCCGTAAACACTCCGGCCAGCTGTTCTGCTGGTCTGAACATGTCTTGGAGATGATAGGTGGAAATTGCCAACAACACACGTCATCTGGATTCTTTCCCCCCTAATGTAACACCAGCACCTTGAGGGTTAAAGTAGACTTCAGGTATCACACTCAATATCCCCCCTTGATAAATCAAAATTCACAGGTCTCTCTGAATTCCTTTACAGTGAATTGGCTTCTTCAAGGGGATATTTTAAAAGGTTGAGTTCCTGAAAGGTCAGTAGAAAGTGGTAGAAATATGTTGGAATGTGCTGGAACAGGCAGGAACTGACAACTAACCTTTACATCAAAAGTGAAATACTTGTGAATATGAATCACTTAGATTTAAGAAGGGAAAATACATTAGAACAATGCAACATTGTACTGTATGTTTTTCATCCATCAAATTATCATAATTTTTACTGATATTATCAGCATGAAGACAGTCAATTTTAGAACCCTTTTTGAACATGGTTTAGCCAAAAATGTCTGCGTCTTAAAAAAGGTTATTTTAGGCTTTGGGGTCAGGTTTAAGGTTAGGGTTAGGTTTAAGGATAGGGTTAGAAGTTAAGGTTAGGTTTAGTTTGTTGTGCTATTGCGCATGTGTGCGTGACAATTTCCCAGAGCAGTGTTTTTAAATCCTGGTCCTGGGGACCCAAAAGGGTGTACCATTTTTTTTTATGTTGTCTTAGCACTGCACACCTGATTCAAATAACCAAAGCTTGATGCAGAGACGGAAGAGGAAGCCAGACATCTCCTTCGCTCTTTTTTTCCTGATGGAAAAAGAACTAAGCAGACCAGACCCAGCTTCTATGGCATTGGTAGCTATGGGTGAGCCACAACTTAAGCAGACCGGAACTGATTTTTTTGGTTCTAATGTTAAACAGCATTTATCCACCATCTATCCTTGTTGATGATCATTTAAATCAGCTGTCTAGTACTAGGTAAAAACACTGATCTACAGACTGCTTGAAGCGTCTTCCCAAGAATCTATCAAATAATCAATCACTTCATGAAATCTACTTATCTCGTTAAGTCCCATGAGAATCCAATGAACTCCTCATCTCTTTTTCATACACATCGATCACACATATTCACTTACACACAAACAGAGTGTGCGGAGTTGAGTCAGATCAATTCTGACTGCAAAAAAACTCCATCTCCAGAACATTCCGATGTCCCTAAACCGTTGAAAGACCGCATTAAATGGATGGGGAAAAGTAATATAAAAAAACGATTTAATATATCAAGTATTTCTGGGAAACGGTTCAGTATGAGGAAGCCAAAGCAAACCTCAGACTCATTTTGAGGGTCGTTACCACAGTCTGTGTGACACTACACAGACAGGTCACAGACTGGCTTCTAGCAAGCAGACTATTTATGGAATATGATACCACACAAGCTATGATGATAATTTCTCCCATCTTATTTCCCAGCAACACTTACAGTGCATTCGGAAAGTATTCAGATCCCTTGACTTTTTCTACATTTTGTTACGTTACAGCCTTATTCTAAAATGTATTACATCATTTCCCCCCCCTCATCAATCTACACACAATACCCCATAATGACAAAGCAAAAACTATTTTTTAGATTGTTTTGCAACAAATGTATCACATTTACATAACTATTCAGACCGTTTACTCAGTACTTTGTTGAAGCACCTTTGGTAGCGATTACAGTGAACCTTCGCCCTAGTCTGAGGTCCTGAGCACTCCAGAGCAGGTTTGCTCTGTTCATCTTTCGCTCAATCCTGATTAGTCTTCCAGTCCCTGCAGCTGAAAAACATCCCCACAGCATGATGCTGCCACCACCATGCTTCACCGTAAGGAGGGTGCCAGGTTTCCTCCAGAAGTGATACTTGGCATCCAGTCCTTTAGGTGTCTTTTGGCAAACTCAAAGCAGGCGGCCATGTGCCTTTTGCTGAGGAGTGGCATCCGTCTGGCCACTCTACCATAAAGGCCTGATTGGTGGAGTGCTGCAGAGATTGTTGTCCTTCAGGATGATTCTCCCATCTCCACAGAGGATCTCTGGAGCTCTGTCAGAGTGACCATCACCTCCCTGCCCAAGGCCCTTCTCCCCGATTGCTCAGTTTGGCCTGGCGGCTAGCTCGAGGAATAGTCAGGGTGGTTCGAAACTTCTTCCATTTAAGAATGATGGAGGCCACTTTGTTCTTGGGGACCTTCAATGCTGCATACATTTTTTGGTAAAGGTCTGTGCTTCGAAAACAATCCTGTCTCGGAGCTGAATCATTTTAGAATAAGGCTGTAACGTAACAAAATGTGGAAAAGTCAAAGGGTCTATTTGCCAAATGCACCATATTATATTATTATTGTGCTAATGAGGCAGTTTATGTGTTATAATGTAATGGTTTTTGCTCCCTGGTTTTACCACAACCCAATTAGTGGTTCTGGACGAGTGACGAGAGCAGTAAGGTGGAACCTTGAAACCTTGACAGGGTCTTTGCTCTGCTCTTGCCTTCGTGTCTCTCTTCTGTTTACGTTTGGATTCCTATTTTTGGAGAGTGAAGTGACAGGCCAAATCAGCAAGGGTCCTCTAGGAACTTTAAGAATGCTTCAGATATACACTGACATACAGTGTCATGTGCAAAACCAATGGTAAGAAAGAACGACTTCAATTTCGAACCATTCAGCCATTTAGAAGGAAATGGTTGTAAAAGAGAATGGCTGTGAGTCAGTTGCACCTCAAAATGTGTACTTTAGAAGAATGGAAACTCCGTGTCCCTTCTATCTGTATGAGTAGGAAACAGGCTGTATTACCATATTTCAGCATTATCCCAGCTTACCCACCTCACCATTTTAAGTGGGTCAAGATGAGTCACCCAACCAACCAACCAACCCTCTCCTCTCCCCTCCCGTCTCCTTTCCTCTCTCTAAGGCTCGGTGGATCCCTGGAGGAGGCAGCATTAGAGAGCCAGCCAGACAACACACACCAACCCACAGCCCCCTGGCTCAGAGTGGCAAGTAAAACCCACAACAGAGGGGCCACTCTATTGAGACAGTCGCTATGTTTACTGTCTAATGGAATCAATCAGCAAAATGCATAAACTATAGTGTCTTAGGTATACATAGAAATCAGCTGGGGATGCTCAACCTCGTGTACATTCTATGGTTCAAAACAAGTGATGACAATAGTGGTGTTACTATTTCACCACTGCATCCATATTACTTTACTCCTAGCACCCAAATTCCAACAATTGCAGTACATTAGCCATCTCAAACTCAGACCTGTATGGCCTCAGAACCCTGTTTTGAAGGTGGTGGTAGTGATGGCGGGGGCTAAAACAGGAGCAATACAGAAGCCATCACCAGAAATGCAGATTTACAGTCCGTACACCAAATGTTTATGTCTCACTAGACCAAAGCCCACATCAAGTGGTTTCATATTCCTCAACACTAGGCAGCTATGGGAAAACCTCCATGGAATAAAGACTTTTTCTAACAACTCAATCAGTCACTCAACCAGCATGTCTCAGCTGCACTGCGTGCATCAGAAAGTGCAGGCTTATGCCGACACTGTGAGTGAAATGATACAGTATGTCAAAGATTCCTTATGTAATTGTTTGGGTGTATATTTTAATTCATGTTGTGTGTCATAACACCTTATGAGATGTACTATATCTGTTTCTACAAGTACCACGGCTAGTCCCACAGAGTGAACGATAAAAGGCACTAAAAAGATGAAGTCTTTCTGCGAAATAGGAGCAAAACATGTTTTGTGAAAATATAGTCCCTCACTTTCCCTCTGCCAGCCAGGAACCCTGAATGATTTAGTTTACTTTTTATTTTGGATAAGTAAGCACGTTTGGATTTCCTTAACGAGGACGCAAGGTCTTTACTTTGTTATCATGCTGTTGTCAACTGAATTAATTCTTCAGTAATGCATTGAACGTGATGGATTCTTTTCAGGTTCAAAAGCTCTTCAAACGATCTGTCTGTACCAGAAGATTGTGAAAGTGATTGCCATTCATTATATTTGAACCTGAAGTTAAAAATCTGAAATCAGACAAGCAACAAAACCCCTCATTGACCTTGACTGACCTTGAAGGGCTCCTACTTTAATTCACCAACTTTGCCACATTGATCTCTATACTAACTCTCTGACCTCTGACCCAGGGTTGACATCTGTAACTCACATCAGAGTCACCTTATAGGGCAAGACAAACAGCAAGTGAAGATACTGAGGGTGAAAGGTCAGAAGCCAGCTGGCCCCAAAACCCATGACTTAACAATTCCTCAGAGGGAAAGATATTACATTATTTGACACATCTAAAAGCGATGGAAGTAAGATGCTATGGCTGACCATCTGTCCATCTGACCCCTAAGATAACATGTGATAATCTCTGGCAGGAAGTGACATCACCGGAGGAGAGGTGACGCAATGGGTTCCATCCTGTCGTGGGCTGGGTTGGCAGGGACTCACAAGGAGAGGAGTACTTGGAAGAATGAACAGATTTGCTCAGCCCAGGGGGTGACAGACACAACGCCCTCTACAGGACAGGAGGCAGAGTCACCTTCATACTGCTAGTCCCCTGGGAGAATTGGACAGATGAACTCTCTCCTTCTTCATTCATTTCCTATTACACCTTTTTCTTTGCATCAACTACACCGTCTAGCTGTTGTTCTCTGAGTCTGAAGTACCTACATCCTCTCCTGTTTTCTGCTTTCCTGTTTGTCCTAATCTTTAATGCGTAGGCTACACCTCTGAGTCATAGTCCTGTTTATCAATTCTGAGAATAGAAGTGGACAGGGGCGCAAGTTTCACTGGGGATGGAGGGTACATGCCCCCCTCATATTCTGAAATGGCATTTTTGTCCCTCCCCCAGTTTTACCATTGGGATGTGATACAAAACGAGGCAACATGTGCTTTAGGACCATGCGTAGGCCTCCGAGTGTCGGGTAGGCTGTTTGGAATGTTTATCTGACTGGATAAAAACAATATTTATACAGTACCAATCAAAAGTTTGGACACATGGACTCATTCAAGGGTTTTTCTTATTTGACTATTTTCTACATTGTAGAATAATGGTGAAGACATCAAAACTACGAAATAACATATATGTAATCATGTAGTAACCAAAAAGAATGTTAAACAAATCAAAATATATTTGAGATTCTTCAAAGTAGCAACCCTTTGCCTTGATGACAGCTTTGCACACTCTTGGCATTCTCTCAACCAGCTTCATGAGGTATTCACCTGGAAAACATTTAAATTAACAGGTGTGCCTTGTTAAAAGTTCATTTGTGTTATTTCTTTCCTTCTTAATGCGTTTTAGCCAGTCAGCTGTGTTGTTACAAGGTATTGGTGGTATACAGAAGATAGCCCTATTTGGTAAAAGACCAAGTACATATTATGGCAAGAACAGCTCAAATAAGCAAAGAGAAATGACAGTCCATCATTACTTTAAGACATGAAGGTCAGTCAATACTGGACATTTCAAGAACTTTGAAAGTTGTGCAGCCACAAAAACCATCAAGCACTATGATGAAACTGGCTCTCACAAGAACCGCCACAGGAAAGGAAGACCCAGAGTTACCTCTGCTGCAGAGGATAAGTTCATTCGAGTTACCAGTCTCAGAAATTGCAGCCCACATAAATGCTTCACAGAGTTCAAATAACAGACACATCTCAACATCAAATGTTCAGAGGAGACTGCGTTTTTGTGAGATGCAGAGTAAGTAAATGGATTATCTCCGCATGTGTGGTTCCCACCATGAAGCATTGAGGAGGTGGTGTGATGGTGCTTTGCTGGTGACACTGCCAGTGATTTATTTAGAGGCACACTTAACCAGCATGGCTACCACAGCATTCTGCAGCGATACTCCAACCCATCTGGTTTGCACTTAGTAGGACTACCAGTTGTTTTTCAACAGGACAATGACCCAACACACCTCCAGACTGTGTAAGGGATATTTGATCAAGAAGGAGAGTGATGGAGTGCTGCATCAGATGACCTGGCCTCCACAATCTCCCGACCTCAACCCAATTGAGATAGTTTGGGATGAGTTGGATGGCAGAGTGAAGGAAAAGCAGCTAACAAGTGTTCAGCATATGTGGGAACTCCTTCAAGACTGTTGGAAAAGCATTCCAGGTGAAGCTTGTTGAGAGAATGCCAAGAGTGTGCAAAGTTGTCATCAAGGCAAAGTGTGGCTACATTGAAGAATCACAAATATAAAATATATCTTGATTTGTTTAATAACACTTTTTTGGTTACTACATTTTCCATATGTGTTATTTCATAGTTTTAATTTCTTCACTATTACTCTACAATGCAGAACAGAGTAAAAAATAAATAAAAACCCTTGAATGAGTAGGTGTGTCCCAACTTTTGACTGGTACTGTATATTGAGGCAGATGGCAGGGAGAGGTGAGGGGAGTGGTGATTGAAGGGAGATATCTTGCAGCCCACTGGCTCGACCCTCAAGCCTTATATGGACTTCCTGCCCCAACGAGGCAAGCCTGTGGTTCATTAAGCCATGGAGTGCTTGGGGATAAAAGAGGAAACGGGCTGCACAAACAGGGAGAGGACTGTGAGGGAAACATGTGTTATGGAGAGTGTGAGAAGCGAGAGATGTATCTGTGTGATTATCTATTGTGACCTGGACTGTCTGATTACCCCCACTGTGTAATGAACCAGTTTGGCTGTTTTAGGATTACCCCTGGAGAATGGAACGGATAACGAGAATGGATTATGGACTGTGAACTGGTTGCTGAATTCCCCCCTTTCCCACAGTGTGCAAATCTCCCTAATACATTTCCCATTTGTATTATAGTTGTGCTAAAACCAAAGTTCCGCCCCTGGAAATGGAGAAGTACTGCCAATCTACATGTATAATTATGTCTGATATGAGTTGCACATATAGGTTGTGCCCTATGATTGACATAAGAGTGCACCTTTCTCTATCTCTCCCCCCTCGCTCTGTCTCTCTGTCTCCCTCTCGCTGCCTGCTGAGTAAGTCCCTCAACCCCTCGGACAGTCAGCCGGACATTGTGTGGAGGAGTGGAAAAGAGGCAGGAAGTACTCCCCCCCCCCCCCCCCCCCCCCCCGTGTTTGGTCTCTGCAGAATGTAGGTCTCTGCTCGCCTACAGCCATCAGCAGCAATCAGTTCTGCCCCAGTTACTGACGCATCACAGAGACCAAACACATACAAACACACATACTCACACAGAGACAAGCAGCAGACACAAATATATAATCATTAACATCCTGTGCACACATTCATGCCCATGGCCTAAACTCATTCATATATCACACATCTAGCAGCACATAAACTCTCATAGACACACACAGAGACACAACACAATCACTCACACACTAGGAAACTGACGATGCACAGTCAGACAAAACCACAGTGTCAGAGACAATATCATGTGTTCATGTGGACAATGTACATGTATATATATGTATATATATATATACAGTATATACATATATACACACACACACATATATAGTATATATATACACACACACACACACATATATATATATACGTATATATATATATAGCCGTAAATACAGCCTAATACAGCAGTGCAGGAATATCCTTTACTGAGCAGCTGTACCAGAAACACACATAGCAATTGAACTGTGATAGAAAGATACAGGCAAAACAGGAGTTTTCACATAGACATACACAGGCAGATGCATTGAAACTCAGCTATACAACATAATATGGTTCTGTTTAGGATGTATCCCTGCAGGTCACTGTCCTGGTTCGGCCCTTCGTGTGACTGTCTGGGTCGGTCCAGTTCAGGTATCCAAAACAAGGACCATGTATTTCTGACCAGCCAATTGGTCTGAGGAAGGAGTCATGAGGTTATGATGCATGTGTCCCCCTCGGTCCGCAAATTGACTTTTCTTTCACTTCCAGGTCACTGCTGATTGGACTGGGTAAAGGGTCAGCCCATGTGGTCACGACTCACCAAACATGACAATAATAAGACTACTCAGGCATTTTTTTTTTGACTAGGCAAGTCAGTTAAGAACATATTCTTATTTACAATGACGGCGTAGGAACAATGCGTTAACAGCCTTGTTCAGGGGCAGAACGACAGATTTATACCTTGTCAGCTCAGGATTCAATCTAGCAACCTTGCGGTTACTGGCCCAATGCGCTAACAACTAGGCTACCTGCTGCCCAATTGATGCAGGTCATACATTTCAGAGTAGTAGATCAATCATTCTAAAATATAATATAACCATCTGCCTAGGCTTTAGGCTACAAGAACATACTGGAGAATATGCACTCTTTTCCCCAAAAGCATAGAATATTTCGGGCATCTGTGATTTAGCACCATTATTTAAGCAAATCACATTTATTCGAACGCTACATATTGCGTCACTATCTCCGAGGCTTTGCTCAATGCAAAACACATCACTCTGGCAGATCGAAATAACTGCTGTTGAACCTCTAAGTTCGAGCCAGGAACATCACAGTATTTACTAACACTGGCTCTATACAGCCACCTCATAGGGAGTGTGAGTGCTCTTGAGTCAGAGAGACAGGCAGCAGTTTGGGGGGGGGGGGTCAGTGGATGCAGAGACAACACAAAGAGGGGAGAAGAGGAGGAGGAGCATTGCAGAGGAACTGCACTCATTAATCTTTCACTTTCATTCACCCTGAATTATTTAACAACCCCCAGTCAGTTGTTTTATGTTGCAGTGCAATCTGGGCTCCTTTCTTTGATAAAGCAGCCCCATCCAGCCCTAATCTGGATGGGCCACTCCTGAGGTATCTCTCCTGGGATTCAGCCCTCTCAGATGGGATACGCTGCCTGCCCCCCCCCCCCCCCCCCCTCTTACTCGCTCTCTCTGTGCCCCCATTTTACTTGAGCAGATTAAAGGGTAAGAGGTGTCAAAGCCACCACACTGCACCCCCCCCCCCCACACACACACACACACACACACCACATCCTCCCCCCAAAATTCTGACACATCGTTATATTTTGAGATGGTTGTTCTTTCTGATAAATAATATATTTGATGTATATTTTTACACAGCAGCGCTGCACATGTTTAAAACACACACGAGGTCATATCACGTTAACGCAAAGCTCCCAGAGCAATTCCGTCAAATTATATTCTACTCAAGTTCCACATTATTAGACATGTATACTAAACGTGTCGATTCACTCGTTCGCATGCATAAAAGCCCATTCTGTCAGTTCTGCGATATCGTAAAACAGATATCCATATGGCTCCTGTGATTGCGTGTCGACTCGACATACCGTAGGCCTGTCCATGGAGGGAACATGTCATGACCTCTGGTCTGTTCAGATCTCAGTCGGTGGACTGTCCTATAATGTCACGCTCGGACTTCATACAGTCCTTACAGTGAGTTATAGCAGGGGAGACCCCTATCTGTACCAACCTCAACTCATCTTACACATGCATGCACACACACACTGTACAGGCACATATATATACACACACACACACACACACAAGAATATTAGAATACATAAAATAGGAGGAGCATATAGACAGGTTGGTTGCTTAGTAACAAAACTGATGCGTGAGCAGCCGGGTTGGCTCAGATTTTTGACAGCTATATTTTGTCTCCAATGTTGATTGACAACACACTCTAAGTACATTTGCACAATAAGCACTTGCCTCTCAAATACAATGTTACAGTTGTTGGTTAGCTAGAGAGTGATTTGTAGCCACATAGCATTGACATGAAATCGGTCAAAATACCTCAAAACAAGACAGGGTATCAAGATCAAGCTACACCTAGCTGAAACTAGCCACTTACGATTTAACACATGTTGCTAGCTATCTGGCCATCCAGTATCACAACATACAGATTTCTGCCCCATTGAAGCGTGTGCATTGTTTTCGTGACATTGTCAGGTAATCCATCTATGAGACAGAGAGGACAGAGAGAATAAGATGGCGATGAGAGAGGATGAGAGGGTATCTGGCAGACAAATGCCCACTGCTTTTGTAGGCATTTGAGCAATGTTGTCATATTTCTTTTGACATAGTCATTTGAACCGATCCACAGTATTGTACAACTTTTTTTTTACCATCCCTGCTGCAGCATTTTGGGATAGTGTGTGGGTTGGGATGCAGAAACGTGTTCAGTTCCACGAAGGCTGTAGAATTAAAAGCAAAAACACCTTGCTCAGATGTCTGCAGCGTGGCCTAGATACATCTCTGCTTCTTGATATCAAATGGGAGCATGGGATCTGATCAAAGTATTCTGAGAGAGAGAGGAAAGGAGAGAGAGCATACAAAAGACTAAGAAGAAATAGAGGGAGAAAGAAATGAAAAGTTGACAGAAAAGGCAGGCAACATCTTATAGAGTGAGAGGGAGAGAGAGAGAGAAAAAAATGGGAGATTGAAAGGGTGATATAGAAAACAACAGGCAAAAGAGTAAAGAGGGCACGTATAGTCCCTGAGCACAACTTTAAAGGAGCTCTCAAGTTTGGAACAAAACCTCCACCTCCGTCTCTCAGTCCATCACAGCCATGTTAATGAGCCCGGGTTGATGGCCTGTGACATTCCTCCTTGTTCAGTCAACTAAGAAATGAGAACGCAGCAAACCTCCAACCTCCATCCTCTTCAGTCTCCCACTCTCTCTTAGTGTGAGAAAACCTGAAGCATCTCTATGTGTCCACTCAGGAGAGGAGACTCTATTTAGCTTCCTGAGGGCTGGAAGAGGAGGCTGCTCTAAGTCCACAGAAAGAACGTTATTCTCTCAGTGTATCCCAGAGAGGAGTCTAGAGGGGAGGACCCTTTCACTGAATGAAATCCACAGGGAAGTACAGTTTAATTAGTGGAACACATCTATTTCAGAGTAGAGCCAGATTATCCCAGATCTGACTCAAAGCCAAGAAAGATCAGGAGTGGGACCTATTTTGTTTAACTTACCAGTATTGCTGTATTCTCATTACCTGCTAATATGGAATGTATAAATCAGGGATCACCAACTAGATTCAGCCGCAGGCCAATGTTTTCTTCACCGCAGGGTTGGGGTCTGGAACATAATTGACACACCAGGCTTCGCTTTGGCTCCCCCTCCTGTCCAGCTCAGGCGTTCGGCATGGCCGGCCTTCTGGCTGCTGCTGAACCTACTGCTGGCAAACGCCCTTCACTCATCAACCCCAGGCTTGTCTAGTCATCATTACACAAACCTGGTTCTAATCCCCACTCTATTACTGTAAGTACAGTTGAAGTTGGAAGTTCACATACACCTTAGCCAAATATATTTATACTCCTTTTTAAACAATTCCTGACATTTAATCCCAGTAAAAATTCACTTTTAGGTCAGTTAGGACCACCACTTTATTTTAAGAATGTGAAATGTCAGAATAATAGTAGAGTGAATGATTTATTTAAGCTTTTATTTCTTTCATCACATTCCCAGTGGGTCAGAAGTGTACATACACTCAAATAGTATTTGGTAGCATTGCCTTTCAATTGTTTAACTTGGGTCAAACGTTTCGGGTAGCCTATCCAAAAGCATCCCACAATAAGTTGGGTGAATTTTGGCCCATTCCTTCCGACATTCCTGGTAAACACTGATATGACATTTCCCACTGAAAAGGCATAGGTGAGCCCTCGTGGACACCACATATTGAATCTTGAAGTATTTTATCCATCAACTAGATTGGTTTGCAGAGCCCACATACCAGGGAAGGCTCAATGATTGACCTTAGGCTTCTCCAGTGTCCTGGTGTCCTTTATGCAGGTGAAGAGCAGGTTATATGCAGGCATCAACTATCTCCTCCTGGATACACTCAGGGTCAGACTCAAGTCAACGTGACTATTAGTAAGACAGCATCCAGTATGATGTCACTCCATACACACAATCCCTTCCCGCTAGGGAGTGACTGAGGGTTCCTAACCCTATGTCACGCCCTGATCTGTTTCACCTGTCTTTGTGCTTGTCTCCACCCCCCTCCAGGTGTCGCCCATCTTCCCCATCATCCCCTCTGTATTTATACCTGTGTTCTCTGTTTGTCTGTTGCCAGTTTGTTTCGTTTTGTCAAGCCTACCAGCATTTCTCCCTCTGTTCTTGTATCTCGATTGTTCCTGTTTTCTATCTTTTCCCCCGGTATTGACCTTTTCTGCCCGCCCTGAGCCTGCCTGCCGTTCTGTACCTTTGCCCCAGTTCTCTAGATTATCGATCCCTGCCTGCCTTGACCTGTCGTTTGCCTGCCCCTGTTGCTGTAATAAACATTGTTACTTCAACACAATCTGCATTTTGGTCTTACCTTGAAACGTGATACCCTAAGCAGAGACCATGGGAAAGAAGTTACACAGACAAGGACTGAGAAGGTTTTGGCCTGGGACCTGGCTGCTGGGGCAACTCTCTGTTCAAGCCTAGAACACATGGAAGAACCCCTGGAAAAGCAGATGAAAGTAACTTTAGTTTCTAATGGTAAAACGTCTAAATAAAGGTCTCATTAGGAGTTGAAGTCTCTTATTGCACAGTAGAACCTTGAAGCATAACCTTGGCAGCAGCCACAAGCTTTATTTAACTGAGAGAGGTGTGGGCTGCTGACTGTCAGGGGGTGGAGGAGCTTAAGACGGCATCCTGCCCTTTCCAGTCTCTTCACAATCTCGTTCATCACATTAGTAGTTGTTTCTGTATAAATAATAAATTAAAAAGTTAGGATAAAGAAGGGATGCTCAGGGATAGAAAGGTTAAAGCCTGTATTTGGATACATTCATTATGGAAATAGAGAAACAGAGAATACTAGAACCAATGAGTCAAATAAGCCACTAAATGCCACTTAAGAATAAGGACTTCAATAAACTTACCAAACTTTCTATCAGAGCCAAAGCCTTCGCTAGGAAGAGGGGAAATATGTCCTTAATCAAGAGTTCACATTTCGAGACATGCGGTTTTCCTGTTTACCCGTACACCGTCTCCTATTTCTGCTCAAAGTCACTCAGACCTCAGAGTTCAAATATTTAGCAGGAGTGAGACCTATTTACTGCACTCTGCACCACAGACAATGTGGAGAGGTGTTTAAAAAAACTGTCTAAAAAAGGGATGATCATCCCCAAATGAACACATCTCATGGAGATACAGACCAATTCGGACAGTGACAGGCTGAAAACAACTGCCTGCAGAGAAGAGCAGTGCTCTGTCAAGGAACCGGTAGCATCTTCTGGGGATGTCCCTCATATTGTAGTCAGGGGACAGTTATTATTCTGGAGAAAGAGAGAGAGAGAGAGAGAGAGAAAGAGAGAAAGTGTGTGAGAGAGAGAGAGAGAGAGAGAGAGAGAGAGAGAGAGAGCAAGAGAGAGCACCAACAGAGCAAGGTCTACAGGAACATCTTAACATTCCTTGGGAACACAGCATCAACTGGGCAATCAACATCAACGTTCAGAAAACCAAAGTCGTGATCTCCCAGAAAAAGTCCAGGAATCAGAGCAGCAGACACTCCTTCAAATTAGGAAATGCCATGGTTGAACATGTGGTACAATGGTACAACTACCTGGGACAAAACAAATATGTGCCTCTGGTGAGTTTGTTCTGGCAGTGTATGCAGTAAAGAAAAAGCCTGCAGAGCATTTTACTCCATAAAAAGAACATTCTCAAAAATAAATAGAAAATATGCAAAAAAACATCTGCAGAATAATCCTGAATGTCTAAAAGACAGTACCAAATAATGCATGCAGAGCGGAACTCAGAAGATTTCCTTTAATTGGAAATATAAAGAAAAGGCCCCAAAACATCCTTATACTTCAAAGCACTGGAAACCCAAGAGCTGAACCCTGAAAGGAGTCCCATATGTCCGCTGTTAAAAACATTAACAACCATGTTATCCAAAAACAAGAGAGAAATCAATCAAATTGTTACAAAAATGAAAACCTCCTGTTTGACAAAACAAATTGGGATACTGAAACAAAAGAGAATAAACTACATTTCTATTTGGCCCTCAAAGGAGAATACAAATTGGCATAGAAACTCTACTCAGTCAGAGATCTAAAACCGAGATAGATCCTGACCAAATACAGGCTCAGTGACCACCAATTGGCTACAGAAAAAGGGAGACACAAAAAGACATTCCTACCCAAAGAGGAGCATCTATGTGGTCACTGCACGACAGGGGAGGAAGAGACAGAGATGCACTTTTTCCTCTACTGTCAGAAATACTCCCAAATTAGATCAACCTTTTTTCAAGAAAAAATCTCAATCAATTCCCAACTTCTGTGCATTTACTAATGACATAAAGCTGGGAATTTTTCTGGGTGAGGGAGAAAACACAAATATTACTGCCAGATATGCGTATGATTGCCATAGCCTGAGGGACATCCCATGACCATTAATTCCTTCAAGTGTTTACATTGTATATAACTGACAAGTAATATATGTAAAAAAAAAGATGTTGTTTATTTGTAAGCTATTCTTTCTTTTTCTGTTTCTAATCTTTTTCTTTAATTAAATGTATTGACCGAAGATTACACAATACTTACTGTACAACAGCAGTAGTGTTATACCTGTATACATGATTATATGTACTATTATTATTATTATTACTATTACTTCTACTGAAATGATTTGTATTTCATTAACTTCATTGCATTGTACTGTATTTACTGAAATTCTGTACCACTACACTCTTAGAAAAAAGGGTTCCAAAAGTGTTCTTCCAAAAGGATTCTTCTTTTTGGTTCCAGGTAGAACCCTTTTTGGTTCCAGGTAGAACTTGTTTGGCTTCCATGTAGAACCCTCTGTGTAAAGGTTTCTAGATGGAACTCAAAAGGGTTCTGCTTGGAACCAAAAAATAGTTATTCCAAGGGTTCTCCTATGGGGACAGCCGAAGAACCCTTTTAGGCACCTTTTTTTCTATGAGTGTATACTGCTTTGGAAATATAACAAAATTTATTTTATGCCAATAAAGCAATCTGAATTAGAGAGAGAAAGAGAGAGTTAGAGAAATAAAGACTGTTGTCAGACCAGCTCCTTGTGGACAAAGAGAACATGGCTCTGGGTAGATCCATGGGGAAAGTTCATTGCATGTGTAATAATGGCTGCGTGCCTAAACACTTAAAAGACACACCCTATCCCCTCAGCCCTGAAATTAGGGCTAGGCATCCTGCTAGCGGGACAACTTCCGGTGAAACTAGAGGGCGCGCAATTCAAATAAATAATCATAAATATTATGGATATTAAACAATTAGGTACAAGTATAAGTGTCTTACATCGGTTGAAAGCTGAAATTCGTATTAATCTAACTGAATTGTCTGATTTACAGTAGCTATTACAGCGAAAGCATGCCATGCGATTGTTTGAGGACGGCGCCCCACATCAAAATATTTTTCCATCGGCACAGGTTTCATAAATTCACATGCAGCGATTAAATATTCACTTACTTTTTGAAAATCTTCCTCTGATTTGTCATCCAAAGTGTCCCAGCTATAACATGTAGTGTCGTTATGTTAGATAAAATCCTTCTTTATATCCCAAAAAGTCTGTTTAGTAGGCGCCGTCGATTTGAGTAACCCACTCGTTCAACATGAGGAGAAAGGAATACAAAAATCTACCCCTAAACTTTGTTTCAACAAGTCAAAATACATGTATATTTACTCCTCAGATACCCTAAAATATAATCAAACTATAATATTTCTTACATAAAGAAGTATGTTCAATATGAAACCGATTTTAGCAGCTGCGTCCTGTCTTCAAGTTGCGGCGCAAACACAAAATTCCAAAACTGTGTCCTTTTATTTAAACTGACATTTCTTATTTTCACCATAATTTGCAAATAAATGCATAAAAAATCCTACAATGTGATTTTCTGGATTTCTTTTCTCATTTTGTCTGTCATAGTTGAAGTGTACCTATGATGAAAATTACAGGCCTCTCTCATCTTTTTAAGTGGGAGAACTTGCACAATTGGTGTCTGACTAAATACTTTTTTGCCCCACTGTATGCCTACTGTATGATAGCTAGCAATTGAATTAGCTAACTAACATTAGCCTGCCTAGCTGGAACTTCTGAAGAGGAAAATGTTTTATTTCTACAATTTCCATAAGATTTCCATAACCAAACATAAACATAGTTCGATTTTAGGAGATGTGTTTGTGACGTCATGTGCACTAGAAGAACATTTTCTAACTTATTTGCAATCATTTTTACTTATGTTGACTTCTCCATTGATGTTGTTTTTAAGTTTTCACTGACTTTTCTTAGCAGATGTACAATCGTCGCAAATTGATTTATGGGGAGTTTCAGGCCCCGGAGTGAACATAATTGTACACTCACATAGCCGACTAAAACGAGAGCTGAGGGGCTTACGTTGCGAACTTCCCTTGCTTGGCTAATCATTTGGAGCACCCTCCAAGAATGCGACAAGGATTCCCCAAGGGCATGAGGCGAGGGTAAGTGGACAAGTGTGTGTCTTTTAAGTGTTTGGACCGCAGCCAATGATTCACAGATATTTGAGTTTGAATATGTTTCCTGTGCTAACATGGCCATGATGTTTTAATAAGTCCCCTGCATTTCGTGGTAACGTTTCACTTTAAAGGATAGTGAATATTGAGTATTTCTCACATTTGCGGGGAAGGTCAATAGGCGGGTCCAAAACACCCAGTTTGTTGCCACACACACGTAACAGTATAGCTTCCATCCCTCTCCTCGCCCCGAACCAGGGACCCTCTGCACACATCAACAACAGTCACCCACGAAGCATCGTTACCCATCATGCCACAAAAGCCACGGCCCTTGGAGAGCAAGGGGAACAACTACTTCAGGTCTCAGAGCGAGTGACGTCAACGATTGAAACGCTATTAGCGCGCACCACCGCTAACTAGCTAGCCATTTCACATCGGTTACACTCACACACACACACGCACGCACGCACACACACACACACACACACACACACACACACACACACACACACACACACACACACACACACAGGTGAACGTGACAAACGACATATAGCCTCCGTTAACCGATCCATGACTAAGACGGGAAGAGAGGTGGAGGCCAACCAGCTTTCTGCTGAAGCCAGGATTTCCTTTCAACCCCAGCTACATCATCCCCTCCTTCTCCTCTCATCTCCCTTTCATTCACTTCCTCCCCATCACACTCTCCGTGTCTCTGTATCAGCTCAGAGAGGATGGCGAAGGATGTGACTTCTTTCATAAGAACACCAACACTCGTCTGCACCACGAAAGACCAGAAACACTGCTGCTCAGTGCTCAGTTTAACATTCCAACCAGCAGACCCTCGTAGAACAAACACACAGTGTCTCTCATGCGGCCAAGCACTTCCTCTCACCCTGACACACACACATCGTACCGCATGCAGCTAGGCCAAGGAAGCAGTGCAGTGTCGTCATGACAACTGGCAAGAAAGTGAAGGCCATCATCACCATGCGTGTCCACGTCTCTGTCTCTATATTTCTCTCCCTCTCTCTGCCTCTTGGATCCCTCCATGTACTACGATCCCTCAAGCCTTTAAGAGCTTAATAATATGTCTGTCGGATGAGGACAGAATATTGCTTGTCGATGTGTCCGTGTGTTTAGACATGTTCACTGAAGTGAATTTGAGTGTCCATTATTGCCCATTAGTGTGTGTGTGTGTGTGTGTGTGGACTCTTTTCTCAACTGCAGTGAGACACTAGTGAACTCTGAACCCCTTAGTCCACCACTTCCTACCAGAGCTGAAGTTTGCAAACAGTTGAGGAGCCGGAATAGGGGCACTTCACTTCCACAACACAGCCATCCTTTCCTTCTACCCTACAGAATGAAATATGTTTGAGGCGGGAATATAATAAAGATGTACAGTGGCTCTTCCTGTAAACGTTGCGTAATTCTGCAGCACACCTTGCGGACTGCAAGGACAGAATTCTATGGTACGTTATTTAAGTGTCAGCCAATGTTGCCATTAATGCTAGTTACTGCTAGTTTGACCCCCAGAGGGCATCTTTGAGAAGCATTTGACCGTTTTTAATATTGGCTGTACTAAATAGAATTTAAAACATTTTTTTGTAAGAACATAGTATATGGGATTGATTTTAAGAAATGAAGCTTAATTAATTTGATTAATATTATGGTGTTTCTAGTCCAAGAAAAAATGACACCCTCAGTGTTTATGTCACTGTACAATGTGACCGGTCGCGAGTAGGCTACAGTTATAAGAGCAGAATAATGCTAACATTTCCACACACTAATTGTCATCTATCCAATACCAAAATGGAGATTCAGTGAAATAAAAATTGCATTGATTTATCAAGACCAGTCCCCTTGCTTGCCTCAGAGCAGCGCGAAACAGTGCTGAGATAGTTGACCACATGCGGGTAGGCTATTAATTCAAATCCTATTGCTTCTATTTTCAATATGCTTTAACCCCTACTGGATCCATGTCTCCCCCACGGGGTGATTAAGCTAACGTAGGCTAATGTGATTAGCATGAGGTTGTACGTACATGAACATTTCCCAGGACATAGACATATCTGATATGGGCAGGAAGCTTAAATTTGTGTTAATCTAACTACACTGTCTAATTTACAGTAGCTTTTACAGTGACATGATACCATGCTATTGTTTGAGATGAGTGCTCAATGATGAACTTGAAAATGAATGAATAAACCAATTAAGCACATTTGGGCAGTCTTGATACAACATTTTGAACAGATATACAGTGGTTCATTGGATCAGTCTAAAATGTTGCACATACTCTGCTGCCATCTAGTGGCCAAAATCAAACATTTGATATAATAATACATTATGGCATTTCAAAGATGATGGTACAAAAAATAAATGAATTTTTTTATTTGCATTATCTTTTGCCAGATCTAATGTGTTATATTCTCCTACATTAATTTCACATTTACACAAACTTCAAAGTGTTTCCTTTCAAATGGTATCAAGCATACGCATATCCTTGCTTCAGGTCCTGAGCTACAGGCAGTTATATTAGGGTATGTCATTTTAGGCGAAAATGTTAAAAAAGGGGTGGAGGCTTAGATGCCACAATGTCACAAATAATTGAACACAAACAATTCTTAAAACTCTGAGAAGTGTAATACAAGGTTATCTGCACTGCATATTAAACAGTGTGTTTTGATTCTCTCTCTCTCTCTCTCTCTCTCTCTCTCTCTCTCTCTCTCGCTCTCTCTCTCTCATGCACACGTACATGCACACACACATGCACACACACTTGCTGTCTTGACCTCTGAGTGCTCGGCTATGAAAAGCCAACTGGCATTTAGTCCTAAGGTGCTGAACGGTTGCACCCTCTATTACCACTGTTTATATTATTTGACCCTGCTGGTCACCTATGAATGTTTGAACAGCTTGAAAAATGATCTAGCCTTTATGGCCATGAACTCTTATAGTCTCCAACCAGTTCGGATTTAAGTATAACTTTTGTATGACTGACGCCTTTAGTGAGAGGTCTAATACTTTAATATTTAGTAATTTCTGCCCTCCAAATTCATATTCATTATATAAATAGGCTCATGTGCACCTTGATGTTTGGGGTGCACCATGCGGCCGTGCCTAATGGGGAAAGGGGGGATGGAGCCGGTCGGGCGCAACCCAGGCGTCATGGAGATGTTTCGCTTGATACAGTTATATATGTGTTCCCGTTTATGTAGTGTATCTTATTGCCAGTTTTACTATCGTCCTGGGCTCATAGATTGAGTCAATTCTTCATCAGATGAACCGCAACATGTCGGCTAAAGCAATTTAATTCATGAATGCATTTTAAGTTTTTAATATTGTGATAGTGAAGAGCAAAATTCCTCTCAAGAGAATTAACATTACAGTTACCCCAACTGGTAGGCTAATCATACAATTATTCAAAATGGTGAGAGATCTGGTGGAGAAAGTTACACCTCCACATACACAAATTATTTTACCGGAATCTCTAAATGAAAAAACTGTCAGATTCATAAAATGTCCTTGTACAGTAGTAGATCTAATTAAATTTAGAGGATTCTAAATTAATATATAATTGTATACAATTATAACGCAGGGTTAATAAAAAAAAAACTTTTCACACAGTAGCTGGCTATTAAACTAATCGTATAACAGATCGGCAATTTACCAAACAAAACACATGATAAAATTGCAACATTTCTGCAGCCATGTCATACCATAATAAATAATACATTTACTTTGTATAGTGCTTTCATTACAATTTCCAGCGAGACTATTCAAGCCATCGACTCACTGATGGTTGAAGATGATGGGAGATCGGCAAATCCAGTCTGGAATCTGCTGGCATCACAGCACAAGAAACTTGAGTGGACTTATGGAAAGGCTCTGTAAGACGTATTATATATATTATTTTATTTAACTAGGCAAGTCAGTTAAGAACAAATTCTTATTTGCAAAACACAGATGAAGCTGGGCCAATTGTGTGCCACTCTATGGGACTCCCAATCATAGTCGGATGTGATACAGCCTGGATTCGAACCAGGGACTATAGTGATATCCTTTTGCACTGAGATGCAGTGCCATAGAGTAATGCGCCACTCGGGAGATATGACCAATGTGATTAATATACACTACCGGTCAAACTCTTTAGGACACCTACTCATTCAGGGGTTCTCTTTATTTTTTAGTATTTTCTACATTGCAGAATAATAGTGAAGACATCAAAACTATTAAATAACACATATGGAATTATGATGATTTGTTTAACACTTTTTCTGGATACTACATGATTCCATATGTGTTACATCATAGTTTTGATGTCTTTAATATTATTCTACAATGTAGAAAATAGTAAAAAATAAAGACAAACCCTTGAATGAGTAGGTGTCCTAAAGAGTTTGACCGGTAGTGTATATTAATCATATTGGTCATATCTCCCGAGTGGCGCATTCCTCTATGGTACTGCATCTCAGTGCAAAAGGCATCACTATAGTCCCTGGTTTGAATCCAGGCTATAAAGAAAAACCCTTGAATCAGTAGGAGTCCTAACACTTTTAACCGGTAGTGTAAATCTTTTTTTTCTTCTTCCGAACATTAACCATGTGTGTTCTCTTGTTTTGTACTGTTCTGTAGTTTTCGACCCAATGATTCATCTGATAAACAAAGAACTTTGCTTAAAGATGTTGATGAAGAAGCCACATTTGCCTCAAGGTTTATCCCAGTTGATATTCTGTGGAACCATCCGTTTTTTTCGGTGCGGCCCATTGTCTAGCCCTTTGTCCACTGATGGTTGTTGGCATGGTTGTATGCTCTGCAAAAACACATTCACGTTCTTAGTACACAATTATCTATATTATTACACAGTATGCCTACACATTGATAGGCTATATAGATTTTTTTTTAAGAAAATGCACTGAAACCAAAATACCTCTAGTTTTGGTGATCCTCTCAACTCCGGCTCATTTTCAAGTCCTCTGGTGGTTACAGTCCTAACCCTATTGAATGAATGCATTAATTCTAGTCATTTACCATTCTCATTCTCGGACTGGAAACGTTGTTGCAGAGTTCACAATCTCATTTTCAAGCCCTTGTTTAAAAATAATGTTTTGGGGATGATTTCGTTTTCAAATAACCGAAAGCAAGCGGTTGTAATCTGAATAAAGGGAAAACAGGCCATTCTTGAACATGGGGTGAGACAATAGGCCCTTTTTATTTTGTCTGGCTTGCCATTCCAAATAAAATGTCATCTTTTTTGCTTTTATAATTTAAACAGGTCGCTCTCCACCTGACTCTCCGCCAATGCAGCCTGGCAATCAACCAGAAACACAGCATCTACCGGGGTATTCCATTTCCAGCCATGCTATTCAAGCCATCGACTCATTGATGGTTGAAGAAAATGAGCGGTCGGCAAAGGCGATCTGGAATCTGCCTGCTGCAAAACCAGTTTGGATGTAAGTATAACTTTTGTCTGACTGACGCCTTTAGTGAGAGGTCTAATGCTTTAATATTTAATAATTTCTGCCCACCGAATTCATATTCATTGTATAAATAGGCCCATGTGCACCTGTATATAATACAGTTGCAGCCAACTATATTGGCACCATTGCACTTTTCTTTAATAATTCCCTATTTCTTCCAAAATGAGTAAAAAATATAAATAAAATAAACTTTTGGTCACCACACCTTGTTATTGGATTTGCAACATTGCAGAACCAATTTTATTTTTGTAAACTTAAGGTTACAATTTTTGTTTAGATAATTAAGAGAAAAGGCATGGACAAAATGATTGACACCCCGGAGCTAATACTTAGTTGCACTGTCTTTGGCTAAGATGCTTATTGTAGCCATCAATGACCTTGCTGCACCTTTCTAATGGCAAGTTGGCTCCTGAGTGGTGCAGAGGTCTAAGGCTCTGCATCTCAGTGCTTGAGGCATCACTACATGCACTCTGGTTAAAATCCAGGCTGTATCACAACTGGCTGTGATTGGGAGTCCCATAGGGCAATACACAATTGTCCAGGTTTGGTGAGTGTAGGTTTCATTGTAAACAATAATTGTTTGCTAACTGAGTTGCATACTTAAATAAAAAATGAATTACAAAAAAAATGTATTTTTTGTTTTATTTGTTGGTCACACTAAAAGTAAACTGACCAAAATAAATTAAACCTGATTTAAGTTGTCAGTAAATTAAATTCCACAAGGGAATCCAATCAGTAGCATTGTTGTTTATCTTGTTTGTCTGTGGGTTTGGTCATGCTAGTCGTCATGCTGACACTCTCTATGCACTTGCAATGACACACCACTAGAGGACAATGCTAACTTGCAACGGAACAGTTTCTTCCTTAACGGTTTCTGTTTTCTATCTCAAGAGACACCACTAGTCAAATTTCTCTCTCTTGACTTCACAGTCTGCACCTTTAAGACCTCACCTGTGAGGTGGAAAGTGGTGGAGACGTGGAGAGAGCAAAGATGTAGAGAATAAACAGTCATAGCCGTGTCACTCATTTGAAAAGGATATACAGAGAGAATCAGCCAGTCTGGTGAATCACAGGTGTGGGGGGAACAAAACAAAGTCTCTCTCTCTCTCTCTCTCTCTCTCTCTCTCTCTCTCTCTCTCTCTCTCTCTCTCTCTCTCTCTCTCTCTCTCTCTCTCTCTCTCTCTCTCTCTCTCTCTCTCTCTCTCTCTCTCTCTCTCTCTCTCTCTCTCTCTCTCTCTCTCTCTCTCTCTCTCTCTCTCAATTCAATTCAATTCAATTCAATTCAATTCAATTCAATTCAATTCAAGGGCTTTATTGGCATGGGAAACATGTGTTAACATTGCCAAAGCAAGTGAGGTAGACAACATACAAAGTGAAAATATAAAGTGAAAAACAACAAAAATTAACAGTAAACATTACACATACAGAGGTTTCAAAACAGTAAAGACATTACAAATGTCATATTATATATATATATACAGTGTTTTAACAATGTACAAATGGTTAAAGGACACAAGATAAAATAAATAAGCATAAATATGGGTTGTATTTACAATGGTGTGTGTTCTTCACTGGTTGCCCTTTTCTCGTGGCAACAGGTCACAAATCTTGCTGCTGTGATGGCACACTGTGGAATTTCACCCAGTAGATATGGGAGTTTTTCAAATTTGGATTTGTTTTCGAATTCTTTGTGGATCTGTGTAATCTGAGGGAAATATGTCTCTCTAATATGGTCATACATTGGGCAGGAGGTTAGGAAGTGCAGCTCAGTTTCCACCTCATTTTGTGGGCAGTGAGCACATAGCCTGTCTTCTCTTGAGAGCCATGTCTGCCTACGGCGGCCTTTCTCAATAGCAAGGCTATGCTCACTGAGTCTGTACATAGTCAAAGCTTTCCTTAATTTTGGGTCAGTCACAGTGGTCAGGTATTCTGCCGCTGTGTACTCTCTGTTTAGGGCCAAATAGCATTCTAGTTTGCTCTGTTTTTTTGTTAATTCTTTCCAATGTGTCAAGTAATTATCTTTTTGTTTTCTCATGATTTGGTTGGGTCTAATTGTGCTGTTGTCCTGGGGCTCTGTAGGGTGTGTTTGTGTTTGTGAACAGAGCCCCAGGACCAGCTTGCTTAGGGGACTCTTCTCCAGGTTCATCTCTCTGTAGGTGATGGCTTTGTTATGGAAGGTTTGTGAATCACTTCCTTTTAGGTGGTTGTAGAATTTAACGGCTCTTTTCTGGATTTTGATAATTAGTGGGTATCGGCCTAATTCTGCTCTGCATGCATTATTTGGTGTTCTACGTTGTACACGGAGGATATTTTTGCAGAATTCTGCGTGCAGAGTCTCAATTTGGTGTTTGTCCCATTTTGTGAAGTCTTGGTTGGTGAGCGGACCCCAGACCTCACAACCATAAAGGGCAATGGGCTCTATGACTGATTCAAGTATTTTTAGCCAAATCCTAATTGGTATGTTGAAATTTATGTTTCTTTTGATGGCATAGAATGCCCTTCTTGCCTTGTCTCTCAGATCGTTCACAGCTTTGTGGAAGTTACCTGTGGCGCTGATGTTTAGGCCAAGGTATGTATAGTTTTTTGTGTGCTCTAGGGCAACAGTGTCTAGATTGAATTTGTATTTGTGGTCCTGGTGACTGGACCTTTTTTGGAACACCATTATTTTGGTCTTACTGAGATTTACTGTCAGGGCCCAGGTCTGACAGAATCTGTGCATAAGATCTAGGTGCTGCTGTAGGCCCTCCTTGGTTGGTGACAGAAGCACCAGATCATCGGCAAACAGCAGACATTTGACTTCGGATTCTAGCAGGGGGAGGCCGGGTGCTGCAGACTTTTCTAGTGCCCGCGCCAATTCGTTGATATATATGTTGAAGAGGGTGGGGCTTAAACTGCATCCCTGTCTAACCCCACGACCCTGTGTGAAGAAATGTGTGTGTTTTTTGCCAATTTTAACCGCACACTTGTTGTTTGTGTACATGGATTTTATAATGTCGTATGTTTTACCCCCAACACCACTTTCCATCAGTTTGTATAGCAGACCCTCATGCCAGATTGAGTCGAAGGCTTTTTTGAAATCAACAAAGCATGAGAAGACTTTGCCTTTGTTTTGGTTTGTTTGGTTGTCAATTAGGGTGTGCAGGGTGAATACATGGTCTGTTGTACGGTAATTTGGTAAAAAGCCAATTTGACATTTGCTCAGTACATTGTTTTCATTGAGGAAATGTACGAGTCTGCTGTTAATAATAATGCAGAGGATTTTCCCAAGGTTACTGTTGACACATATTCCACGGTAGTTATTGGGGTCAAATTTGTCTCCACTTTTGTGGATTGGGGTGATCAGTCCTTGGTTCCAAATATTGGGGAAGATGCCAGAGCTAAGTATGATGTTAAAGAGTTTTAGTATAGCCAATTGGAATTTGTTGTCTGTATATTTGATCATTTCATTGAGGATACCATCAACACCACAGGCCTTTTTGGGTTGGAGGGTTTTTATTTTGTCCTGTAACTCATTCAATGTAATTGGATAATCCAGTGGGTTCTGGTAGTCTTTAATAGATGATTCTAAGATCTGTATTTGATCATGTATATGTTTTTGCTCTTTATTCTTTGTTATAGAGCCAAAAAGATTGGAGAAGTGGTTTACCCATACATCTCCATTTTGGATAGATAATTCTTCTTGTTGTTGTTTGTTTAGTGTTTTCCAATTTTCCCAGAAGTGGTTAGAGTCTATGGATTCTTCAATTGCATTGAGCTGATTTCTGACATGCTGTTCCTTCTTTTTCCGTAGTGTATTTCTGTATTGTTTTAGTGATTCACCATAGTGAAGGCGTAGACTCAGGTTTTCCGGGTCTCTATGTTTTTGGTTGGACAGGTTTCTCAATTTCTTTCTTAGATTTTTGCATTCTTCATCAAACCATTTGTCATTATTGTTAATTTTCTTCGGTTTTCTATTTGAGATTTTTAGATTTGATAGGGAAGCTGAGAGGTCAAATATACTGTTAAGATTTTCTACTGCCAAGTTTACACCTTCACTATTACAGCGGAACGTTTTACCCAGGAAATTGTCTAAAAGGGATTGAATTTGTTGTTGCCTAATTGTTTTTTGGTAGGTTTCCAAACTGCATTCCTTCCATCTATAGCATTTCTTAATGTTACTCAGTTCCTTTGGCTTTGATGCCTCATGATTGATTATTGCTCTGTTTAAGTAGACTGTGATTTTGCTGTGGTCTGATAGGGGTGTCAGTGGGCTGACTGTGAACGCTCTGAGAGACTCTGGGTTGAGGTCGGTGATAAAGTAGTCTACAGTACTACTGCCAAGAGATGAGCTATAGGTGTACCTACCATAGGAGTCCCCTCGAAGCCTACCGTTGACTATGTACATACCCAGCGTGCGACAGAGCTGCAGGAGTTGTGACCCGTTTTTGTTGGTTATGTTGTCATAGTTGTGCCTAGGGGGGCATATGTGGGAGGGAATGCTGTCACCTCCAGGCAGGTGTTTGTCCCCCTGTGTGCTTAGGGTGTCAGGTTCTTGTCCGGTTCTGGCATTTAGGTCGCCACAGACTAGTACATAGACTAGTCTCTCTCTCTCTCTCTCTCGTGTGATTGTGGAGAAGTGTGCCCTGAGGTGGGGGGTGTTCTCAACCGACCGGCCATGTCTGTGTTGGAGAGGAAAGCAGAGTCTTCCTAAAGTAGCACAGCTATTGATTATGGAGGCTAAAGCTAATTTCATGCATTCTACACAGTCTAATATGACCAATGGCCCTTCTAGAAGTCTCTATTTGGAACAACAAAAAGTAAGCAAAAAAAATGCCCACAGTCATCAAGCTAAGTAAGCAATCATTATTAAGTGATTGATAACACTAAACTACATCAAGAATAATTGAATAATCAATATTGTGTTGCACCTTTAACCAATAGCCTAACAAATCAACAACTCGTTTAAAAAAAGTATGAAGACATTTGATTGTCTTTATTAAGACATCCTCTTTGTAAAATTTCTGCCAGTCCGTCCAGCCAGCCCGAGCCGCCTGCATGCTCGACCACCACCAGTCTAGTCAATAACCCTACTCTCTCCCAACACAATTTCCTTCCCACTTTTTGAAAAAAAAGTTCAATAAAACCACTAATTATTTCGTACTGTATTCAATATACGGCATCCAGACTTCATGAAAGTTGCCCAGTATGCCCTTAATCCTGTAAAAATCTAGTGATACATAACCTTCCAATTAATGGCAATGCATTTCTTAACCACTATAAATACTACTTTACACAGTTTCCTTTGATAACAGTCTCCAGTATCAGAATTTCCATACAAACAAAAACAGGGAGAAGGGATAATCTTTGTAGACATGCTGAGATAAAAGAAGAAGAATTGAGCTCAGGTGCATCCTGTTTCCATTGATCATCCTTGAGCTGTTTCTACAACTTGATTGGAGTTCACCTGTGGTAAATTCAATTGATTGAACATGATTTGGAAAGGCGCACACCTGTCTATATAAGGTCCCATGGTTGACAGTGCATGTCAGAGCAGAAACCAAACCATGAGATCAAAGTAATTGTCTGTAGTGCTCCGAGACAGGATTCTGTCAAGGCACAGATCTGGAGAAGGTTACCAAAAAATGTCTGCAACATTGAAGGTACCCAAGAACACATTGGCCTCCATCATTCTTAAATGGAAGAAGTTTGGAACCACCAAGACTCTTCCTAGAGCTGGCGGACCAGCCAAACTGAGCAATCGGGGGAGAAGGGTCTTCGTCAGGGAGGTGACCAAGAAGCTGATGGTCACAATGACAGAGCTCCAGAGTGCTTCAGTGTTGATGTGGAAAAAAGCAATTGAATCCATTTTAGAATAAGGCTGTAACGTAACAAAATGTAGAAAAAGTCAAGGTGTCTGAATACCTTCCGGTTCCACTGTAATGTATTGTGTCACTGTTGCTGTAAATAAGAATAGAATGTTTCTAAACACAGAATCGTGGATAGTGATGAGTGAGAAAGTTACATAGGCATAAATATCATACCACCCCCCCCCCCCCCCCCCCCCCTTACCTCCCCTGTTATTGTAATGGTGAGAGGTTAGCATGTCTTGGGGGTATGATATTTGTGCATTTGTAAATTTCTCACTGTGTCTGTAACAACACATACACAGTATTACACACAGACAACAGCTGCCTCTGTTCAACTCTCCTGTGCCGGTCCTAAGCCAGCCTTTTAGAAGCTTTGCCTCTACACAGCCTGTCCGCACACTCTGAGGTGTCCACGTGGTCCTAAAGAATGTCGGTGTCACTTTTTGTATCACAGTGCAATGATAAAACTTGGGGGGGGGGGGGGGGGGGGGGGGGGCAAATATGACATTTTACAATGTGGGGGACCCCCCATCCCCCTATAAATTTGCATGCCTGCATTCAATGTAGACCCACTTGCACGCCTGCTCCCCCTCCCTGGCACTCTAGGGCACCAGGCTGCCTATCATTACGCAAACCTGTCATCATCATTACGCTCATCAGCGCTCATTGCACTCACCTGAACTCCTTCACTTTGTTGATTGCCCCCTCTATTTCTGTCTGTGCCTTAATGCTGTATCAGCATTGTTGATTGCCCCCTCCATTTCTGTCTGTTCCTTAATGCTGTGTCAGCATTATTTTCGTTTTGTCGTTTTGTTACCCCTGTCCAGACGCTGTTCTTGTTTTTGCTAAATGTCCTTTTATCCATTAAATGTTCACTCCCTGTACTTGCTTCTCATCTCCCAGCGTCTGTCCTTACAGAATGCTGACACCACTATTTGGAAGCAGTTTTTTTGTTTTTTGTTGGGGTTCGTGACGTTTGGTCCGGGTGCCGCTGCCGAAGGAACCGGGGGTGCCTCTGCTGGCTCGTCGGGCTTCCATCCCTTAGCTGGCTCGAGAGGTTTCCTTGCCTTGGTTGGCTCGGCAGGCTCCCATCCCACGTCATGTCTCAACTGGCTCGTCGGGCTCTCACGCCTCAGCCGGTTCATCAGGCTCCCATCCACCGCCTCAGCGGTATCGTCAGGCTCTCACACCTCAGCCGGCTCGTCAGGCTCGCCCAGGTGGGATGCCAGGTGGCGCCCCTAGAGGGGGGTACTGTCAAGCCTTCTCCGCTCCCCCCCCCCCCTGCCGCTCGAGTGCGCCAAGATGCCCATCCTTACACACACATGTCACCATCATTACACGCATGGGCGCTCATTGGACTCACCTTCACTTTGTTGATTGCCCCCTCTATATCTGTCTCCTTAGTTTGTTCCCTGTGCCAGCAGTATTGTTGTATTGTCATTTCGTTACCCCTGTTTTTGTTATATGTCCGTCTATCCATTAAATGTTCACTCCCTGTACTTGCTTCTCGTTTCCCAGTGTCTGTCCTTACACCCACACACTTTCTGAGTGGTTATGATGTTGCTTAGGGGAGGATGGTTCCACCCAGAAAGGAGATAGTGTGGGATTTCTCTTGCTGCTTGTACTTTTAATAGCTTGCACTCTACATGTACAACATTATAGATATACTTTATAATAATGAGACATGTGTTGTCGTTTTATTATATTTTGATAGAAAAACAACAGGCTTAGTTTGATCTTGTCATCTTGTACACTCCATGGCCAAAAGTATTTGGACACACCTTCAAGTTAGTGGATTCTGCTATTTCAGCCACACCCATTGCTGACAGGTGTGTAAAATTAAGCACATAGCCATGCAATCTCCATAGACAACATTGGTAGTAGCATGGCATGTACTGAAGAGCTCAGTGACTTTCAACGTGGCACCGTTCCTACAAGTCAGTTCGTCTAATTTCTGCCCTGCTAGAGCTTCAACTTTAAGTGCTGTTATTGTGAAGTGGAAATGTCTAGAAGCATCAACACCTCAGCCGTGAAGTGGTAGGCCACACAAGCTCACAGAACGGGACCTCTGAGTGCTGAAGCGTGTAGCGTGGAATAATCGTCTGTCCTCGGTTACAACACCCACTGCCGAGTTCCAAACTGCCTCTGGAAGCAACATCACCATGCGCAATGCCAAGCGTCGGCTGAAGTAAAGCTCGCTGCCTTTGGACTCTGGAGCATGTGGAAACACATTCTCTGGAGTGATGAATCACGCTTCACCATCTGGCAGTCCAACGAATGAATCTGGGTTTGGTGTATGCCAGGAGAACGCTACCTGCCCCAATGGATAGTGGCAACTGTAAAGTTTGGTGGAGGAGGAATAATGTTCTGGGGCTTTTTTTCATGGTTCTAACTAGGCCCTTTAATTCCAGTGAAGAG
The DNA here is from genome assembly GCF_057628025.1 of Oncorhynchus mykiss. Lineage (NCBI taxonomy): Eukaryota > Metazoa > Chordata > Actinopteri > Salmoniformes > Salmonidae > Oncorhynchus > Oncorhynchus mykiss. Next base: position 58,480,614 of record NC_143027.1, on the reverse strand, counting down.
TCATCTTAACCCTGCAGCATACAATTACATTCTAGACGATTCTGTGCTTCCAACTTTGTTCGAACAGTTTGGGAAAGGTCCTTCCTGTTTCATCATGACAATGCCCCAGTGCACAATGCAAGGTCCTGAAAGGGTTTGTCAGAATACGTGTGGAAGATCTTGACAGGACAGCACAGAGCCCTGACCTCAACCTAAAAGAAACACCTTTTGAGATGAATTGGAATGCCAACTACGAGCCAGGCCTAATCGCCCAACATTAATGCCCGACCTCACTAACGCTCTTGTGACTGAATGAAAGCAAATCCCTGCAGAATTGTTACAACATCTAGTGGAAAGCCTTCCCAGCAGAGTGGAGGCTGTTATACCAGCAAAGGGAGGACCAAATCCATATTAATGCTCGTAATTTTGGAATGAGATGTTCGACGAGCAGGTGTCCACATTCCTCTGGCCATGTAGTGTATATTGACACCCTTGTCCTTTTCTTAAATAATTTCCTATTTCTTAAAAAAAAAGAATTGGTCTCAAAATCTTGCTATTGTATTTTCAACATTCCAGAACCATTTTTTTTTTAAAATGTAAGATTATATTATTTTATGAGGAAATAAAGACAAATGTCATGGACCAAATGATTGACATCCCGCAGCTAGTCCTTGGTTGCACAGCCTTTGGCCAAGATAACTGCCAACAATTGCTTATTGTAGTCATCAATGAGCTTCCTGCACCTTTTATATGGGTAATTTGGCCCACTCTTCAGCAGCAAACAATTATTCAACGTTTGAGGAGTGCCCTCCACCAACGGCTGTTTTCAGCTCTCTCCATATGGATGTGATGTAGATCTGGACACTCCAGAACAGTCCAGCGTTTCTTCCTGAACCGGGGATTGTGATGTGTGTTGGGGGTTATTGTCCTGCTGGAAGACCCACAACCTTTAACAGAGACTGGGTTGAACATTAAACTCCAAAACACCTTGATCATCTGCTGATTTCATGATGTCTTGCACACATTCCCCAGTACCAGAGGCAGCAAAGCAACCCCACAGCATCATCAAACCTTCCCCATGTTTGATTGTAGGGAGGGTGTTTTTTTCTCATGTCTTCCTTTGGTCATTGGTAAACATAGGAAGACCCCACTGCTGAAGGAGACACATTAGAGCCTGAATTAACTTTTCATAAACCCACCTAAACAAGCATACATCCCATGTAAAATGTTCTGTGGACCAATTAAACAAAATTAGAGCTCTTCGGCAATAGAAACCAGCTGTGTTTATTGAGGACCAAATGAATCATCCAATGAAAATAACACCCTCCCTACAATCAAAGATGGAGAAGGTTTGATAATAACATGATGCTTCTTTGTGGAGTCTGGTACTGGGAGTCCTTGAACTGTAAAATCCACAACCTTAAACAGAAGGTTTTGTGATTTATAATATTGTAATACTGTATTGCTTAAAGGGTAACTTCAGCACTAGATACTTGTGTTTCAGACATAATTATACACAGACAGGACTGGAAAAAACTTCTGGACATCAGCATTCACTTACCTCGATCTGGACGAAGACTTCTACGTCTATGAGTCTTCGACACGGGAGATACTCCTTACCTCAGACCAGGCCCTAATCTCTGACACTTGAAAGAGGAAATGATGTCGCTATAGAAGTTGCCATGTGGGCATATTGATGAGACTACGGAACTGCACCTACCTTCTGTTCTACTGGTGCATGTGCAATAACTGGAGAACAAACTGTAGGAGCTCGATTCAAGAATATCCTATCAATGAATAACTTATTTGGGATAGGGGGTGGTATTTTGACATCCGGATGAAAAGTGTGCCCAAAGTAAACTGCCTGTTACTCAGGCCCAGAAGCTAGGATATGCATATAATTGGTATATTTGGATAGAAAACACTCTAAAGTTTCTAAAATTGTTAAAATAATGTCTATGAGTATAACATAACTTATTTGGCAGGCGAAACCCAGAGGGCAAACCATCCAGTAAAATTGTATTTTGAGTTCACAGTGTTTCAATTCGTTTTCTATGGGAATCTACATTTCTGAGGCACATCGTTGCAGTTTCTATGGCTTCCACTAGATATCAACAGTCTTTAGAAATTGGTTGATGTTTTTCTTTTGAGTAATGAAGGAGTATCCCTTTCCTTTCCGAGTATCGAGCCTAGTGGACTGTTTTGTTTGGGGCGCGTGAACTGAAGCTCACCCCACTTTCATTTTATTCGCTATTGAACACAGTATGTTCTGTCTTAAATTTTATCGATTATTTATGTTTTAAAATACCTAAAGTTGGATTAGGAAAGTTGTTTGAAATGTTTGGACCAAGATTACAGTTAACATCTAGCGTCTAGCCATCCCGGATGAGGGATCGTGAATACAGCCTCAAGCTCATTACCATAACGCAACGTTAACTATTCATGAAAATCGCAAATGAAATGAAATAAATATGCTAGCTCTCAAGCTTAGCCTTTTGTTAACAACACTGTCATCTCAGATTTTCAAAATATGCTTCTCAACCATAGGAAAACAATAATTTGTGTAACAGTAGCTAGCTAGCGTAGCATTTAGCATTAGCGTTAGCATTCAGCAGGCAACATTTTCACAAAAACCAGAAAAGCATTCAAATAAAAATAATTTACCTTTGAATAACTTCAGATGTTTTCAATGAGGAGACTCTGTTAGATCGCAAATGTTCAGTTTTTCCTGAAAGATTATTTGTTTAGGAGAAATCGCTCCGTTTGGTGCGTCACATTTGGCTACCAAAAAAAAACGAAAATCCAGTCATCAAAACGCCAAACTTTTTTCCAAATTAACTCCATAATATCGACTGAAACATGGCAAACGTTGTTTAGAACCAATCCTCAAGGTGTTTTTCACATATATCTTCGATGATATATCGTTCGTGGAAGTGTGCTTTCTGTCCTGAATCCCAGGAGAAAATGCCCGCAACTGAAGATTACGCACCAATTTAGACAAAGGACACCGGGCGGACCCCTGGAAAATGTAGTCTCTTATGGCCAATCTTCCAATGATATGCCTACAAATACGTCACAATGCTGCAGACATCTTGAAGAAACGACAGAAAGCGCAGGCTCGTTCCTGGTGCATTCACAGCCATATAAGGAGACATTGGAAAACAGAGCTTCAGAAATTCTGCTCATTTCCTGTTTGACGTTTCATCTTGGTTTCGCCTGTAGCATGAGTTCTGTGGCACTCATAGATAATATCTTTGCAATTTTGGAAACGTTAGACTGTTTTCTTTCCAAAGCTGTCAATTATATGCATAGTCGAGCATCTTTTTTTGACAAAATATTGCGCTTAAAACGGGCACGTTTTTTTATCCAATAATGAAATAGCGCCCCCATAGATTCAACAGGTTAACTTATTAGATAATTTGTAGTCATGTTGGGCGAGTTGGAACCAGTGTTTTTCTGAATCAAACGTGCCAAATAAATTGACATTTTGGGGATACAACAACGGAATTTATCGAACAATAGGACCATTTGTGATGTTTATGGGACATTTTGGAGTGCCAACAGAAGAAGATCTTCAAAGGTAAGGCATGAATTATATCGTTATTTCTGAGTTTTGCGTCGCGCCTGGTGGGTTGAAATATGATTGTCGTGTTTGTATGATGGGGTGCTGTCCTCAGATAATTGCATGGTTTGCTTTCGCCGTAAAGCCTTTTTGAAATCTGGCTTGATTAACAAGAAGTTAAGCTGCATTTTGGTGTATAGCACTTGTGATTTTATGAAAGTTAAATATTTCTAATAATTTTATTTGAATTTGGCGCTCTGCCATTACACCGGATGTTATCTAATCGATCCCGCTAACGGGATTTGGTCCATAGGAAGTTTTAAGAACAGTAATATACCAATATAAAGGCCAGAGAGATTACCAGGACGCGTACTCAGAGCATGCGTTGGCAAGTGTCTTCACTGCCATTTCCACCTCTCCGGGACACAGTCTGTAATATCAACATGTTTCAAGCAGACCACCATAGTCCCTGTTCCCATGAACGCCAAGGTAACCTGTCTAAATGACTACCACCCTGTAGCACACACAGTTGTACTCACGAAATGCTTTGAAATGCTGATCATGGCTCACATCAACACCATCATCCTAGAAACCCTGAACTCACTCAAATTCGCAAACCGCCCAAACAGATCCACAGATGATGCATTCTCTATTGCACTACACACTGCCCTATCCCACCTGGACCAAAGGAACACCTACTGTTCATGTATGAACTGTTCATAGACTACGGCTCAGTGTTCAACACCATAGTCATCACTAAGCTAAGGTCCCTGTGAATGAACACCTCCCTCTGCAACTCGATCCTGGACTTCCTGATGGGCCGCCTTCAGGTTGGGAGGGTAGGCAACAACACATCCTCCACGCTGACACTCAACACAGGGGCTCGTCAGGGGTGCGTGCTTAGTCCCCTCCTTTACTCCCTGTTCACCTACGAATCAGTGGGTGCCCATGACTCCAACATCATCATCAAGTTTGCCGATGACACAACAATGATGTGCCTGATCACCAACGACGATAAGGCAGCTTATCGGGAGGTCGTCAGAGACTTGGCAGTGTGGTGCCAGAACAACAACCTCTCCCTGAGATTATTGTGGACAACAGGAAAAGGAGGGCAGAACACGCCATTCCCATTGACAGGGCTGCAGTGGAGTGGGTCGAGAGCGCCAAGTTCCTATCATGGTCCAAACAGACCAACACAGTCATGAAGAGGACACGACAATGCCTCTTCAACCTCAGATCCTCAGATCCTCAAAAAGTTATACAGAAGCACCATTGAGTGCATCTTGACTGTCTCTATAATCGGTTGGTATGGCATCTCCTGGTCGCTGCCGGCTGCGACAGAGCCTGGACTCAAACCCAGAATCTCGAGTGGCATAGCTGAACAAAAAGTTATACGAACTACATCCATCCAAGCTTGCTCATTAATGTCTTAATCGACATTACGGATTGCCTCTTATCCACTCATCGTCCCCCTATGCCATAGTTTGTACATCTCAAATGGAAATGAGGCTGAATGAACTGTTTCACTGCCAGACAAGGCTCCGCTGATAGCCAGGTGTAGCAGTGGTAAGGTGTTGGGATTGCTGTAGGGACTGCTGTTAGGGCAGCTTTATGGAAGCCCTAACAGTTTGTGGGCACCGTTTGTTACTGTTATATTGCAATTAATGTATTGTTTAGCATTGTGTTGTCCTATGTATTGGCTTTGCTGGCATGCATATTTAAAAAATGTGAGTTCGTCCCACCAAGATTTACATGCTTAAATCACCACTGTTGCTGGCTCCAGAAAATAAAAACATTTCCGATCATGTATAATTACAAAAAATACTGGGTTCATATTTGTATCCAGAAAATTGCTCATTTCTGTTATGGTATTTGGTGTTTTCAGACTCCTCGGCACACCGCCTGAAATTTCATTCTGTTTTGGTGGGATGGAGTTTTGTCCTGCTCTCTCTCCCCATAGGAGAACCCTTTTTGGTTCAAAGTACAACCCCTGTGTTCCATGTAGAACCCTCTGTAGAAAGAGTTCTACATGGAACCCAAAAGGTTCTACCTGGAACCAACAGGGTTCTTCAAAGGGTTATCCTATGGGGACAGCCGAAGAGCCCTTTAAGGTTCCATTGTTCTAAGAGTGTGCTTGGTGACATCACCGGGTGGTAAATTAGTTCATAAACTATTACGAAATAAAGTACCAAACCTCTCTGACAATAACAGATTGTTTTCAGTTTCTACTCCCTACTCAGATGACTCCTAAGCAGTCCTAGTACAATTCTTGCCGGAGTAATTGCTATTTTTGTTTCTTTTTGACCATTTTAATTGAAACCAATCACAGTAAGGTACTTAATTGTGAGCCAGAAATGATTTGATATTGAGATAAAAATGGCTGCACTGGACCTTTAACCACCACATGCAAAACATGACATTTTTCCTCCTTTGATATTGACTTCTCTTCGTCAGTCACAGAGCGGTGCGAGTGCGGAGCTTGATAGGGATCAATTCATATGAAAGGTAAGTTGAACACCTTCTGCAACGTGTTTCTGTTAAGTTGACTAACAAAATGTACAGCATGCATACCGCACATGAATATTACACTTTACGTAAGGTTATGTACCACTGAAATAAGGTCTTTCCTGAAATCTGATAATGTGCTCTTCTTCTAATTTACAGTTCCATCTTCATCTAATATGTTTCAAATTTCACAATGTGGCTATGGCGTTTTAGTGTTGGTGGTTTATTTCTTTGTGTTGGCGGTTTATAAAGCATCCTCTTCCCCACCTGGTGAGTATAGACCAATGTGTAGACTAACTAACTAACTAGGCTAATGTATTGAAATGTCTCTTCTCACTCCAAATTCACAATATTCAAATATTTTTTCTTCCCTGGAGGTTTAGTAAGTCTTTTACATAGAACAATTTGTGTGTATTACAGTATTTGTCATGTACTGTCATGTTGTGTCTTGTCTCTGTCCTTTCCCTTCACCCTGTCTCCCTCTGCTGGTCGTTGTTAGGTTACCTTTTCTCCCCCGCTTTCCCCCAGCTGTTCCTTGTCTCCTCTAACTACCCATTCACCCCGTTTCCCACCTGTTCCCTTTTTCCCTCTGATTAGGTCCCTATATCTCTCTCTGTTTCTGTTCCTGTCCTTGTCGGATTCTTGTTTGTTGTGTTTCATGCCTGAGCCAGACTATCGTCATGTTTGCTGTAACCTTGTCCTGTCCTGTCGGAATCTGCCGGTCTATCTGAGCCTACCTATGTTTGGTTATTAAAGATGCTCTGTTTAAGTTAGTTCGCTTTTGGGTCCTCATTCACTCACCATAACAGAAGAATCCGACCAAGAATGGACCCAGCGACTTCGGATCCTCTCCACTCAGCCGTCGGGATCCAGGGAGCGATGCTAGGCAGACACGAGCAGGAAGTGTCTGCTGCTCGACATGCCGTTGAGACCCTGGCCACCCAAGTCTCCAACCTCACAGAACAGGTTCACCATCTCCGCCTCGATCCACCGGCCACTTCCAGGGCTTTCGAATCTCCGGAGCCCAGAATCAATAACCCGCCGTGTTACTCTGGGGAGCCCACTGAATGCCGCTCGTTCCTCACCCAGTGTGATATTGTGTTTTCTCTCCAGCCCAACACTTACTCCAGGAGCACTGCTCGTGTCGCCTACGTCATATCTCTCCTTATTGGACGGGCTCGTGAGTGGGGCACGGCAATCTGGGAGGCAAGGGCTGAGTGTACTAACCAGTATCAAGACTTTAAGGAGGAGATGATACGGGTTTTTGATCGATCTGTTTTTGGGGAGGAGGCTTCCAGGGCCCTGTCTTCCCTATGTCAAGGCAATCGATCCATAACAGACTACTCTATTGAGTTTCGCACTCTTGCTGTCTCCAGTGGCTGGAACGAGCCGGCCTTGCTCGCTCGTCTTCTGGAGGGTTTCCGCGCAGAGGTAAAGGATGAGATTCTCTCCCGGGAGGTTCCTTCCAGCGTGGATTCCTTGATTGAACTCGCTATTCGCATTGAGCGACGGGTTGATCTTCGTCACCGAGCTCGTGGAAAGGAGCTCGCGCTCTCCGTCGCCTCCCTCTCCGCATCACTACCATCTTCCTCTGCCGGCTCGGGTGCTGAGCCCATGCAGCTGGGAGGTATCCGCATCTCGACTAAGGAGAGGGAACGGAGAATCACCAACCGCCTCTGTCTCTATTGCGGTTCCGCTGGTCATTTTGTCACTTCATGTCCAGTAAAAGGCCAGAGCTCGTCAGTAAGCGGAGGGCTACTGGTGAGCGCTACTACTCCTGTCTCTCCTTCAAGAATCGTTTTACATCCGCTCCTATCCTTGTTACACCTGACGTCTCTAGACAGTTCGTTGTCGAGGTTGACGCGTCAGAGGTGGGCGTGGGAGCCATCCTTTCTCAGCGCTCCCTCTCTGACGACAAGGTCCACCCATGCGCGTATTTTTCTCATCGCCTGTCGCCGTCGGAACGTAACTATGATGTGGGTAACCGCGAACTGCTCGCCATCCGGTTAGCCCTAGGCGAATGGCGACAGTGGTTGGAGGGGGCGACCGTTCCTTTTGTCGTTTGGACTGACCATAGGAACCTTGAGTACATCCGTTCTGCCAAACGACTTAATGCGCGTCAGGCGCGTTGGGCGCTGTTTTTCGCTCGTTTCGAGTTCGTGATTTCTTATCGTCCGGGCTCTAAGAACACCAAGCCTGATGCTTTGTCTCGTCTCTTCAGTTCTTCAGTAGCCTCCACTGACCCCGAGGGGATTCTCCCTGAGGGGCGTGTTGTCGGGTTGACTGTCTGGGGAATTGAGAGGCAGGTAAAACAAGCGCTCACTCACACTCCGTCGCCGCGCGCTTGTCCTAGGAACCTTCTTTTCGTTCCCGTTCCTACTCGTCTGGCCGTTCTTCAGTGGGCTCACTCTGCCAAGTTAGCCGGCCACCCTGGCGTTCGGGGTACGCTTGCTTCCATTCGCCAGCGTTTTTGGTGGCCCACCCGGGAGCATGACACGCGTCGTTTCGTGGCTGCTTGTTCGGTCTGCGCGCAGACTAAGTCCGGTAACTCTCCTCCTGCCGGCCGTCTCAGGCCGCTTCCTATTCCCTCTCGACCGTGGTCTCACATCGCCTTAGATTTTGTCACCGGACTGCCTTCGTCAGCGGGGAAGACTGTTATTCTTACGGTTGTCGATAGGTTCTCTAAGGCGGCTCATTTCATTCCCCTTGCTAAGCTTCCTTCTGCTAAAGAGACGGCACAAATCATCATCGAGAATGTTTTCAGAATTCATGGCCTTCCGTCAGACGTCGTTTCGGACAGAGGTCCGCAATTCACGTCTCAATTTTGGAGGGAGTTTTGCCGTTTGATTGGGGCTTCCGTCAGTCTCTCTTCCGGCTTTCACCCCCAGTCTAACGGTCAAGCAGAACGGGCCAATCAGACTATTGGTCGCATCTTACGCAGTCTTTCTTTTCGTAACCCTGCGTCTTGGTCAGAACAGCTCCCCTGGGCAGAATACGCCCACAACTCGCTTCCTTCGTCTGCGACCGGGCTATCTCCTTTTCAGAGTAGCCTCGGGTACCAGCCTCCGCTGTTCTCATCTCAGTTCGCCGAGTCCAGCGTCCCCTCCGCTCAGGCTTTTGTCCAACGTTGCGAGCGCACCTGGAAGAGGGTCAGGTCTGCACTTTGCCGTTATAGGACGCAGACTGTGAGGGCTGCTAATAAGCGTAGAACTAAGAGTCCTAGATATTGTCGCGGTCAGAGAGTTTGGCTCTCCACTCAGAACCTTCCCCTTAAGACGGCTTCTCGCAAGTTGACCCCGCGGTTCATTGGTCCGTTCCGTATTTCTCGGGTCATTAATCCTGTCGCAGTTCGACTTCTTCTTCCGCGATACCTTCGTCGCGTCCACCCGGTCTTCCATGTCTCCTGCATCAAGCCCGTCCTTCGCGCCCCCGCTCGTCTTCCCCCCCCCCCCCCCATCCTTGTCGAGGGCGCACCCATCTACAGGGTCCGTAGAATTTTGGACATGCGTCCTCGGGGCCGTGGTCACCAGTACCTCGTAGATTGGGAGGGGTACGGTCCTGAGGAGAGGAGTTGGGTTCCCTCTCGGGACGTGCTGGACCGTGCGCTGATCGAGGATTTCCTCCGTTGCCGCCAGGTTTCCTCCTCGAGTGCGCCAGGAGGCGCTCGGTGAGTGGGGGGGTACTGTCATGTACTGTCATGTTGTGTCTTGTCTCTGTCCTTTCCCTTCACCCTGTCTCCCTCTGCTGGTCGTTGTTAGGTTACCTTTTCTCCCCCGCTTTCCCCCAGCTGTTCCTTGTCTCCTCTAACTACCCATTCACCCCGTTTCCCACCTGTTCCCTTTTTCCCTCTGATTAGGTCCCTATATCTCTCTCTGTTTCTGTTCCTGTCCTTGTCGGATTCTTGTTTGTTGTGTTTCATGCCTGAGCCAGACTATCGTCATGTTTGCTGTAACCTTGTCCTGTCCTGTCGGAATCTGCCGGTCTATCTGAGCCTACCTATGTTTGGTTATTAAAGATGCTCTGTTTAAGTTAGTTCGCTTTTGGGTCCTCATTCACTCACCATAACAGTATTAGAGTATAAACAATGGATGTTTAGTCATGTTTGACTGATATTACATTTGCATGTTTTATTTAAAAAATATATATTTCCTCATATACATTGACAACAGCTTTCATGATGGTGGACTATGTAACTTTTTGTAGTCCAGTGGTGTTATTGGCAAACAATTTAGTACTTATTACTACATTATTAAATACATTACATGAGTGTATATTGTCATTAGGACTGTTACATAATTTATTGAGCATGAAAGTCTTTTTTGTGTTTAGTTTGTATTAAGCTGAAGTAAGTCATGGAATACTGTTCAGGGATCGCTAACTTTCTTGCCGTGCTTCCAGGGCATGAACGCTTCTGCACTCAAATCTCCAGTCTTACACGGATGTGTACTTTAATTATGGAGATAAGTCATATCCAGCAGTGCATCGATTTAGACTCAAGACAGGTGTCATTTTCATTCACATGGAACACAACCTGCGAATTTCCTGACTTGTCGTCTGGATTTTTAGGTAATTTTGATACAGCAAAGTGCCATTTCTCGAACCTTGATGTCCAGCTGCTGAAAACACTTATTACAAATCTGAGTAACACATTTGCATTCATTTATTTAAACTTCATTCAGGTTATTCTCAAATGTTTGAAACAAACATGGCCCATTTGCCCGAGAGGAATCATGTGTAGATGATCTAGTCTTCTACTGTCATTAGCCAAAATAAAGCATGTGTTTTTACTCAGTGATTGTTGATTTGACCAATAGCCTGGACTCTGTTCTCTACTTACAGATTGCGCCATCAACATCACGCAGCCATATGTTGACAACTGCAAAGACAGACCTCTAATACAATGTGTGGATCAATGGGCCTTTATTAAAATGACAAATCAGTCCACTACTAGTCAGGCAACTACTATTAGAATTGAAAATAAAGTCACAACCAAAACCTCACACATTGCGAGAGAATGTGATTCTGAAAACATTGGACTGACTTATGCAAATAATAACCGGACCTCTGTTGATGCATTTCTCAGAAAATGTAAAAGAAAGGCAAAAACAATAATGACTGGTCGGCAGTTGCGTTTCATAAAAAAGTGAGTCCACGTATTATTTTAACTGAAATCAGGGCCGGCCCTAGCCTTTTGGGGGACCTAAGCAAAAGTGTGTTGCTTATGTCACCTATGCCTAGGGCCGGCCCTGACTGAAATGCATTTTTAATGTAATTTGAGCTATGTCAATGTCTGACTGAAAGCTAAACATATTTTCATGGATTCGTTTTGGGCTGAATTATTCAGAAATGTGATTTTTTTAAATATTCCCTACAACAGCACATTTCACAACATTACCAAGCAGGGACCTCAGAAAGTGATCCTAGACGGCATCAAAGGTTCAGTGACATCACATCAGAAGAACAATTTGCTAAACTTTAGAATGTCTCTACCCTCCACCAATAATGTAAGCATCAACGAAATGGAGTGATGGAGAGAGAGAGAGGTCAAAAGCAAAATGGGGAGATAATCACATGTATAACTCTTTCTCCATCTCCACCAGGCCACGATGGAGAAGATGGATGACATTTGGTTGGAGATTCCTACTGAGGCCTTACGTGTTTTCCTGGGAGACACGGCAGAGGAAGTTAACCTGGGAGTATTTTGGTTTGAGAATGACAGCCTGTTCCCGGTAAAACAACAGTAACAACCACAACATCTCAGAGATTACTAATGAAACAGTCCTGCACTCATAACACACAGACATATTTCAGGACATCCTGATTTTAACAAAAGCACAGAAAAACATCTGTGGTACTTTCTCATTTAACACCAGTTTGTGAATCATGTGGTGACAACACAGTTTTATTTATTTATTTCACCTTTATTTAACCAGGTAAGCTAGTTGAGAACAAGTTCTCATTAGTAACTGCGACCTGGCCAAAATAAAGCGTAGCAATTCGACACATACAACAACACAGAGTTACACATGGAATAAACAAAACATACAGTCAATAACAGTAGAACAAAAGAAAACAAAAAGTCTATATACATTGGTACCAACATTATCTGATGGAGTGCACATTTCAATGAAGCCCTTAATCAAACTGCATCGTGACAGCCTGCTATGGAAAGTAGCTCTATGAGCACGTTTACAGTTTCTCGGAAAGACCCAGCAACCACTTGTATCGCTGTCATCTGTGTAAAGTTACAATGCAAACTGACTGCCTGATCTCCTACTTCATTCATTCATTGTCATGCTATTAGGCTAGCTATCAGTAACACTATGCTCAAAATACACTACAACACAACTTGTGGACACAACATCAGATAAAAGAGAACAAGTTCACTGAGAAATACGTTGTTGTGACTCAAACATCATACCCAGTGCCTATAGAAAAAGATATCCTTGAAAGTATTTGGTTCTGAGGAGAATTGTTGTCCTCTTTGACATTTCTTATTAACTTGTATCTATAGAGAGAATGTATATCCTCTCTTCTGATCCCTACTAGGTGGAGGAGAACAACACTGAGCTCCTAAACAGTCGAGTGGTATCCGTCGATGTGGGAGAGGACATCTCAGGCCTCAGCAACTATTTTAAGATCACGTTCCACTTCCAGAATGCATCAGTGGTTAGTGAGCAGTGCATATCTACATCACAATCAACCGTCACGCTCTCTTTTTTAAATGTTTGTTATGTTTTTGTTCTGTCACCTGTCAAAAATCTATCAATCGCTTTTACATCTCCAATAATTCATGTTTATGATATGGTGTGGATTGGATTAGAATAGAAGAAGGATCTAATCAGGTTCTATTCTCTCTGATAGGAAAACAAATCACTAGCATGTGTGTTCTGGGATCTTGAAAATGGTAGTATTATTTATTAACTAAACAAAATAGTTTTATGATGCACTATATACAACTAAATGAAATGTTGAAAATGTTTTACTGTATCTCTTTGTTACACAGATACTGTTGCACATTGGAATTCCTCTGGATGTGTCACTGAGACAAAGGAAAATGAAACAGTGTGCTCTTGTAACCACCTTTCATTCTTCGCTATACTTATGGTGAGAAATAACTTCTTAACCTAACTCTTAAAATATGTTGTGACCTCACTTTAACATTTGTTTGATCAATTGATTAAGGGCTTGATTCAAACTGTATTAGGGAAGATCTGGCGTATAGCACCACTGAGAGTTCAGTGCAATGTTCCCACGTTCGCGGAGACTGCATTCACGCTAAGTGACTTGTTTGTCCGCTCAATCGGAAATTACCTTTCATTTTAAATTGTGCTGTACCACAATACGGAATCATTTCAACCCAAAATGAAACACTCAACCAACGTGTGATCTAGCCACTGTGTGTTTTGTTGACGGCAGTCTCCGGTCAGTGGCTCCAGTGCCAGTCTGAGCTCCTCCTCTGTGTGGTTGCTGACGTTGTTGTCCAGGGTAGGCTGTGGAATATCCCTCTGTTTCCTGTGTCTGGCTCTCCTCATCCACCTCAGGTCAGATTATACTGCCAACTAATACTTACAGTATGTCCACAACATGCAAACAACGAGCCAATACACACAATGCCACTCAAACAGAACATCCTCATTGGAAAAACTCGTTTTTCTATTCTAAGTACTCTTTTTACATCAGCAGTTGTCACGCAGTGCTTTTACAGAAACTTGACCCCAAAGAGGAAGCAGAAGGAACCTAGAGAGGAACTGCCTTAACAATGAGCTTTGCTATGTTGTTGATTTTGAAAATAGATTTTAATCTCTTCTTCCCCCAGAAGGGGAAAATCTGATGATTCCCTGTGCATCCACATCCACCTGTGTGTGGCGCTGCTGTGCCTCAACCTAACCTTCCTCATCAATGACAGCCTAGCCTCTCTTGGTGTCCATGGCCTGTGTGTTGCTACGGCAGCAGCCACCCACTACTCTCTGCTGTGCACCCTCACCTGGTTCTCCCTGGAGGGCTTCCACCTCTATCTGCTCATCATCCGGGTCTTCAACATCCACGTCAACAGATACCTCCTCAAACTGGGCCTGGTAGGATGGGGTGAGTGCACTAAGTCAATGGGGAGGACAAGTATGACTGGACTTTACCTGATCAATGAGAAGTGAAACTGTTTCACCAAGCTGCACATGGTATTGTCCATGTGGTATTGTCCATGGGATCTTTGTATCCTTCCAGCTTTCATCGCTTTAAGGAATCAACGATGTCTCTTGGTGTTTGACTCAACGGGGAACCACATCTCTTTCAGGAATACCTGGCATAGTAGTTACCATAATTGTTGCTTGTGGCAAATATGGAGAATACAGAATATACCAGCAAGACGGTGGTGCTATTCAAATGTAAGCTATATCATGATATTCATAATGATGTGTTTTCAAATCACCAAAGACTCCCTTACTCTCTGTAAAACATTTACTGAATGTGTCCCTGTCTGTGTATGTATGTGATTGTGTCTGTGACTCTCTCCGTCCGTCCGTCCGTCCCTCCGTAGGTGCTGGCTGACTGACTCTGCTCTGACCACGGTGTCCTTCTCATACTTCGTGCTGACATTCGCGGTGAACATGCTGTGCTTTGGGTCTGTGACAGTGAAGGTGGTGAGGGCCCACCGTCAGAGTCCTGTCCTGAGGGAGAGGGGTATGAACAGGGGGACAGTACTCAGTCTGCTGGGTCTGGCCTGGCTCCTGGGGGTCTCCTGGGGGGTCCTGCTCTTCCAGTTTGGCCCCCTGAGGGAGACAGCCTTCTACATCTTCTGCACCATCAACTCTCTCCATGGTGAGATAAGATACAGCCCTTATTCTCATTCACATCAGGTACACACATGCACACATACATACACAGTAGGTCTGTGTACAGGAGCACAATCTCATGAAAAGTCAATGATAAAAATCTCATCATGGTAATTTTACTGCTGATAATGCAATAGTACATACACTACAGGTCAAAAGTTTTAGAACACCTACTCATTCAAGGGTTTTTCTTAAATGTTTACTATTTTCTACATTGTAGAATAATAGTGAAGACATCAAAACTATGAATTAACACATGGAATCATGTAGTAACCAAGAAAGTGTTAAATAAATCTAAATATATGTTATATTTGAGATTCTTTAAAAAGCCACCCTTTGCCTTGATGACAGCTTTGCACACTCTTGGCATTCTCTCAACCAGCTTCATGAGGTACTCACCTGGAATGCATTTCAATTAAAAGGTGTGCCTTCTTAAATGGTAAATTTGTGGAATTTCTTTCTTTCTTAATGTTTTTGAGCCAATCAGTTGTGTTGTGAGAAGGAAGGGGGGTATACAGAAGATGGCCCTATTTGGTAAAATACTAAGTCTATATTATGGCAAGAACAGCTCAGATAAGAAAATAGAAATGACAATCCATCATTACTTTAAGACATGAAGGTCAGTCAATACAGATATTTACAAGGACTTTGAAAGTTTCTTCAAATGCAGTCGCAAAAACCATCAAGCACTATGATGAACTGGCTCTTATAAGGACCGCCACATGAATGGAAGACCCAGAGTTACCTCTGCTGCAGACGTTAAGTTCATAAGAGTTGCCAGCCTTAGAAATTGCAGCCCAAATAAATGCTTCACGGAGTTCAAGTAACAGAACCATTTCAACATCAACCGTTCAGAGGAGACTGTGTGAATCAGGCCTTCATGGTTGAATTGCTGAAGAGACACCACTACTAAAGGACACCAATAAGAAGAAGATACTTGCTTGGGCCAAGAAACATGAGCAATGGACATTAGATCCGTGGAAATTTGTCCTTTGGTCTGGAGTCCAAAGTGGAGATTTTTGGTTCCAACCGCCATGTCTTTGTGAGACGCAGTGTGGGTGAACGGATGATCTCTGCATGTGTATTTCCCAACGTGAAGCATGGAGGAGGAGGTGTTATGGTGACACTGTCTGTGATTTATTTAGAATTCAAAGCACACATAACTAGCATGGCTACCACAGATTTCTGCAGCAATGCGCCATCCAATCTGGTTTGGGCTTAGTGGGACAATCATTTGTTTTTCAACAGGACAATGACTCAACTCCCTTCAGGCTGTGTAAGGGCAATTTGACCAAGAAGGAAAGTGATGGAGTGCTGCATCAGATGACCTGGCATCCACAATCTCCAGACCTCAACCAAATTGAGATGGTTTGGGATGAGTCAGACCACAGAATGAAGGAAAAGCAGCCAACATGTGCTCAGTAACTCCTTCAAGACTGTTGGAAAAGCATTCCAGGTGAAGCTGGTTGAGAGAATGCCAAGAGTGTGCAAAGCTGTCATCAAGGCAAGGGGTGGCTATTTGAAGAATCTCAAACATAAAATATATTTTGATTTGTTTAACACTTTTTTAGTTACTACATGATTCCATATGTGTTATTTCATAGTTTTGATGTCTTCACTATTGTTCTACAATCTCGAAAATAGTACAAATAAAGAAAAACCCTTGAATGAGAAGGTGTTCCAAAACTTTTGACCGATAATGTCGATCTAGGAGTATGATGGATGCAAAACATATTTACATTGGTGTAAGTAAAAGCATGCCTTTATAAAACACTGTAGGTAATGTCCTGGCTGTGGCATTGACACCAGATGACCAAACCAGTCAAATAACGTTGTCAATGGTCAGGGACCTACAGCTACACCAATGTGTCTCACTATTGTATACAAACACAGACTTATCATCTTCCAAGAGCAGCTCTTGTAATTCAGTAAAAATGTTTATTGCACCCTACAGGCCTCTTCCTCTTTCTACGCTATTGGGCTTTAACTCGGCCAGAGAAGGCATCTATCTCCAAGGCAACCACTGTATCTTCTTGAACTGAGATGCAACCAGCCTTATAGGCCAGTCCCTTGACTAACACGGTTAAACCTTCTACTACTAATACCACTGCTTCCATTTTATTACCACAGAAGCACAATATTTAGTATGTTGGTTTATAACTTTCACTATAGGCAAACCTAGGTTTCCAGGTTTGCTCGTAAGCTTGCTGTGCTCATAATACTTTTTTTTACTTTTCAAAGTTGTTCTGTTTATTGCACTTTGTGTTCATATTGTTGTATTTTGTGACATATCTTCCATGCATATTCAGTTTTGATGTGTATAGTCCTAGGCAAACATCTATTAGGTTCAAGTGATTTTCATCTCTGAAAATAATCAAATACGTTTGGATACCCAATCGATCACTCACCGTCGTACACGAGGGTAAGGTGATGTGGTCGACTGTGAATTGGTGCCTTTCTGTTTCTTTGACTGTTATCAAAAACCCTCTGAAAGATATGCCATTTTTTAGTCCATCTAACATTTTGGAGAATTTGAATTCCCTTTTGGTTTTTGCAGAATAGGTGTACAGTATATAACCTCCTAGCTTATGGGCTACCTGAGAGAACATTAGGCCTACAAGTAGATAGTACCTTAGCATAACACCATATTTGCAGGGATAGGAAATCAATGTTTAGAAATGAAAATGTTTAAATTGTGTAAACGTTTTCTTTGGGTAAATAATTTGTGTAAATAATTCCATAAGAATTTGAAAGGGGGAGATGCCTCAGAAGCCTCTCTGGGGTTTTCTACCTCTTCTGCACATGCTGTTTTTGTTCTCCTTTTACTTTGTGATCATATTGTTTTGTATTTTCTTGTGTGCCATTTAAAAAAAAGGAAATAGATATCCTAGAGGCCTACTGTGTCATTGATATTGAGGGGGTTCAATTGAAACCTATGACTACTTTTTCCCCTCCCAAACATCGACAGGCAAATCTCGTACACAATTGATTGTGATGAACTGTCTTTTGCTGGTCATCATTCTCTCTTCGACATTCAGAAAGTATTTATACCTTTTGAGTTATTTTACATTTTGTTGTGTTACATCCTGAATTCAAAATGTATTAAATGTGGGGGAAAAAATCACCCATCTACCAAATAATGACAGAGTTAAAAAAAAATGTCTTTAGAACATTTTGCAAATGTTTCGAAAATTAAATACAGAAATATCTCATTTACACAGGTGTGCAACATTGCTACACACTCTAATATGACCCGTGGTCCTTCTAGCAGTCTCGAAGGACAAAATGCCCACAGTCATCTAGCTACAGTACGTAAGAGATTAATATGTTTATTTGATTGATAAGACTGAACTAGATCAAAGGTAATTCAATAATCAAGACTGCGTTGTACCTTTAACCAAAAGCCTAACAAATGAACAACTCTCAACCCTCCTGCTGTGTTCAGGTCGAATTGGACCAATTTACAAGTTTTCTCTCTGAAAAATATAGTTAATTTAATCTGATTGTCATAAGGTTCCATGACTTTGTCCACGCAGGGCATCTGAACACACAAAATACATTTTGATAATTTTCATAACATTTTGGGTGTTTTATTTATCTTTTGTACACCTGTGGTGTTCCTGGTCAAAAATGACCGGTCATTAGAAATGAATGGGTGAGACTACAATTAGTGTATAAAATTGAGTTCAGGCACATGCAAATTCATCAGAAGGACACACTTCCTCTCCTAGACCCCCACATGCAATTGTGTTTGAGCGCACACACACACACACACACACACACACACACACACACACCTCTCACCTTTCCCCAGTAGAATCTTTCCCCTACAGGAACCACACCTGTTGGCATTCTCACAAACAATCACAACATTGTTTCAATAATATATAGAGGTATATATATAGGTATATAAATCCTTTTTGAGGTCTTGCTCACAATTCATTCTGTGGCATCACAATGACCAAATGATATACTCTATGTGAGGCTCTTGATCATATCTTTGATCATGACACTGGTGAGGAGGAGAGAGACTTTGTTAAACTTTGACACAAAGCAGTCTGTGATAAATAGCACAATATGTTTCATCTGAGTATTTGTTATAGTCAAAATAATCCCCACATTATGCTTTTTTTTTACTGAAAAATAGTTGTATGAGCTCAGGTCAATGAGGCCAACAGGCCATAAATAGCAAATAGAAGTTCATAACTTGTAATGTTCACAAGAACGTAAGTTGATAAAAAGATCTAACACAACATTAGGTGATAAGATATGCATTATTATGAATTTATAATCAGCTATAATGGGGGCGGTCAGTTTGGACAGGGAACACACAATTAATTAACATGAAACGAACACAACAGGAGGGTTAAGACATCCTCTATTTCAAGTTTCAGTCAGACCACCCAGCCAGCCCGAGCCGCCTGCACGCCCGACCCACACCAGTCTAGTCAATTACTAAACTCTTGCCCCAACACAATTTCCTTCCCAAGTTTTGGAAACAAAAGTTTTAAAAAATAATTTAAAAAACTATTTTTGTCATAAGGTATTCCACATAAGGCATTCAGACCTTATGAAAGTTTCCCAGTATATCCTTAATTATGGAATAAAACACATCCAGTGATACGTAACTTGACATTCCTGCCATCCATTGTGACATTGTGGGAGGATAAGCAACCTTCCAATTATTAGCACTGCATTTCTAGGCAGCTATAAATGCTAGTTTACACAGTTTATTCTGATAACAGTCTCCAGTATCAACATTTAAGTACAAATGAAAACAGGGAGAAGGGAGAATCTGTAGACATGCTGAGATAAAAGAACATCCTCCTTGCCAGAATTCAGCCAGCCTTCAGACAGCCTTCACAAGACCATAACACATACAAATAGAGGGAGCTCAAAAAGTATTGGGACAGAGAACATTTTTGTTGTTTTGGCTCTACTCCAGCACTTTTGAAATTATACAATCACCATGAGGTTAACGTGAAGACTGTCAGCTTTAATTTGAGGCTATTTTCATCCGTATAGGGTTTAAGAAATCACAGCACTTTTGTACATAGTCCCCTTATTTCAGGGGACCAACAATATTGGGAAATTCACTTATACACTACATGACCAAAAGTATGTGGACACCTACTCATCAAATATCTCATTTCAAAATCATGGGCATCAATATGGAGTTGGTTGCCCCTTTGCTGCTATAACAGCCTCCACTCTTCTGAGAAGGATTTCCACTAGATATTGGAATATTGCTGCAGGGACTTGTTTCCATTCAGCCACCAGAACATTAGTGAGGTTGAGCACTGTTGGGTGAATAGGCCTGGTTCGCTTTTGGCGTTCCAATTCATCCCAAAGGTGTTCGATGATGTTGAGATCAGGGCTCTGTACAGGCCAGTCAAGTTCTTCCACACCAATCTCAACAAACCATTTCTGTATGGACTTCACTTTGTGCACAGGGGCATTGTCATGCTGAAACAGGAAAGGGCCTTCCCCAAACCACGAATAACAGCCCTAGACAATTATTTCTCCTCCACCAAACTTTACAGTCGTCACTATGCATTCGGGCAGGTAGCGTTCTCCAGGCATCCGCCAAAACCTGATTCGTCCATCGGACTGCCAGATGATAAAGCCTGATTCATCACTCCAGTGAACACGTTTCAATTGCTCCAGAGTCCAATGGAGGCAAAATTGACCCCACTACTGGCGACACTTGGCATTGCACATGGTTGTCTTAGGCTTGTGTGTGGCTCCTTGGCCATGGAAACCCAATTCATGAAGCTCCTGACAAACAGTTATTGAGCTGATGGTGCTTCCAGAGGCAGTTTGGAACTCAGGAGTGAGTGTTGCAACCGAGCACTGCACTCAGCTGTCCCGTTCTGTGAGCTTCCGTGGCCTACCACTTCGCGGCTGAGCCGTTGTTGCTCCTAGACATTTCCACTTCACAATAACAGCTCTATCAGGGTAGAAATTTGACGAACTGACTTGTTGGAAAGGTGGCATCCTATGACGGTGCCACTTTGAAAGGAACTGAGCTTTTCAGTAAGGTCATTCTATGCCAATGTTTGTCTATGGAGATTGCATAGCTGTGTGCACCGATTTTATACACCTGTCAGCAACAGGTGTGGCTGAAATATCCGAATCCACTAATTTGAAGGGCTATCCACATACTTTTGTATAATTAGTGTACCTTAAACCGATGATAGCTGAAGAGATCCAGAGACCCCTCCAGCTCAGGGCCGTAACTATGCTTGAAAAAAGATAAAGGCAACTTGTAAATTGTTGGTCCCATGTTTTATGAGCTGAAATAAAATTCCTAGACATTTTACATTGGCAGAAAAAGCTTATTTCTGTTAGTATTTCTCCTTTGCTAAAATAATCCATCCACCTGACATGTGTGGCATATCAACAAGTTGATTTAACAGCATGATCATTACACAGGTGCACCTTGTGCTGGGGACAATAAAAGGCCACTTTAAAATGTGCCATGTGTTCATTTCTCTACCATTAGCCGCCTCCAATGTTGTGTTAGAGAATTTGGCAGTACGTCCAACCGGCCTCACACACGCAAATCACATGTAACCACGCCAGCCCAGGAACTCCACATCTGGTTTCTTCACCTGCGGGATCGTCTGAGACCAGCCACCCGGACAGCTGATGAAACTGAGGAGTACTTCTATCTGTAATAAAGCCCTTTGTTGGGAAATACTAATTCTGATAGGCCCCTGCCCAGTCATGTGAAATCAACAGATTTGCCTAATTTAATTATTTCAATTGACTGATTTCCTTATATGAACTGTAACGCAGTATATTTTTTGTATAGGTACTGCACATGATGTTTGAGTCGCAACAACAAGCATTTACATTTCTCAGTAAACGTATTCTTTTTTATCTGAAGTTGTGTCCACATGTTGTGTTGTACTGTCTTTTGATCATAGTGTGACTGGTGGCTAGCCTAGTAATAGATCTTCCCTTTAGCAATCTTCTCCGTTGTGTTTTTTGTCATGGCAAAAATACTGTGACAATGAATGAATGACGAAGTGGGAGAGCAGGCCAAAGCTTGGGAAAGCATTTTCAGTTTGATTATAGAAACTTTAGGCAAGGATTTAAGGACTAATAAGGACATTGAAAGTCTGTCGGAATTATTTTGCCGGTCAAGGATGGATTACTTCTAATTGTTGGAGTGACACAGCCGACTGGCTATTACTTTATAAGTTGTTTCCCTTCAAGATAAACGCTACAAATGTCGGCTCAATCGGATATTACCTTAAAATTTGAACCCGGATCTTCTGCAATACTTCAGCGTTACGGATTGAATCCAGCTGTAAAACCTAGATTCAGGGCTGGATTCAGTTGGTATCGCCCAAGATTATCTGTCATAGCCTAGTTCGGTGATACAGATTGAATCCAGCCCTAAACCAGGGGTTAAATTAAAATAAATATTTGATTATGTTCCTAAGTGTGGAAAAAATATTTAGAGAAACCTAATTTACAACTGAACAGCCATAGAATGTTGCAGTGTCATGTAAATGTATCATTATGCAGAAACCTAAATACATGGCTCTAAATATAGCAGTTTTGGATATGACACAAACCATTTGCTGGATTACAGGCATTGGGTCACTTAGTTGATCTTTGTAAGGAAAACAGTACAAGGTTGAGTTGTTAATGCTGGGTTACTGATGTTTGGTCATTGAGATATGAGCCAGTGGGTGGGTTAATTCTTCCACAAAATACAGAAGATCAAAGTGATCCGGCAAGCTCATCAATGAGGATAGTTGAAGCTGTGTAGCAAGTCTACCAGACACCGCATTCTGCGCTGAGTGGAATTGCAATGGGCCATGGGTGTTGGGCAATGGGTGTTGTAGCTGACCAAAAACTGTGAGTAAAAAGCTAGATAGGCTAAGATAACTAATTACTAATGATCCATTCAGGTTAAATAGACCTAGCTATCATAATGACATATCTGTCGTTGACAATTTTAGACAATTTAAGCAAACAACCCCATGCCTGCTAGCTTGAGCTTGAGCCAGCTAGCTGGCTAGCTAGTCAGTCTGGAGGCAGACAATTACTTTAGGCAGCTAACGTTACAGTGCATTCGGAAAGTATTTAGACCCCTTGACTTTTTCCCAAACCTGTTTTGTTACAGCCTTATTATAAAATTGATTAAATCATTTTAATCATCAATCTACACACAATACCCCGTAATGACCAAGCAAAAAGACGAGCACTGATATAGCTAAAAATAAAATCACAACCATCACCAATTAATTGTTTTTATACAGTTTGACAGCATGTGATTGTGATGGCATTGAATGGAAATATAAATATAATGACCTAACCTCTGATAACTTGAACAGAAAATGTAAAGGAACGGAAGAAACAGTTTACCGTTGACAGAAGTTGCATTCCATGGAAATGTAAGTCCACTTACAGGGGGGAAAAAAATCCTACAAAGTGTACCTATGATGAAATTTACAGGCCTCTCTCATCTTTTTAAGTGGGAGAACTTGCACAATTGGTGGCTGACTAAATACTTTTTTTGCCCCACTGTATATACTGTATTCTATTCTACTGTATTTTAGTCAATGTCACTCTGACATTGCTCAATCTAATATTTATATATTTCTTAATTCCGTTCTTTTACTTCAAGATTTGGGTGTATTGTTGTGAATTAATAGATACTACTGCACTGTTGGAGCTAGGAACACAAGCATTTCACTTCACCCGCCATAACATCTGATAGATATGTGTATGTGACCAATACAATTTGATTTAATTGTGAACACAGACCGTGAACACAGTGAACACAGACCTCAAAAAGCTCCTCTATTAATCTTGTTTAGGGAAAATTAAAATATCCTACCTACAACACCAAAATCCAATGAATAATTTCATTATTGTTTTTTAGTGAGTACAATTGTTACAAATGTTACTTGAAAAATGGCGCAAAAGCCCTGGTATTTGAATGTTTAATTCCATTTGGATCAGTTGTCGGTCTACTCTTTACATTATAAAGACACAGTAGCAGGCCAGTCTGGCTGCATTTTTACTTCTCATACTTATGAGCTGTCTTTTACCAATCATCATTCTACAGAGTTGGTGTTCCGAAAGTATCTATACCCATTGACTTATTCCACATTTTGTTGTGTTACAGCCTGATTTCAAAATGTATTACTTTTTTTCCTCACCCATCTACACACAATACCCTATAATGACAAAGTAAAAAAAAAATGTTGGAACATTTTGCAAATGTTTTGAAAATTAAAAACAGAAATATCTCATTTACACAGGGGACAGTGTACCTGCAACTTTTATAAAAGTGAGGGACATAACCTGCCTTGGGGTCTGGGGAGGACTTTTTCGGGGCATCTAAAGCAAATTTCTAGCTGTCTTGAAGCAAAAAATGCCCATGGTCATCAAGCTAGTTAAGAGATCATTTTAATATGTTTACATGATTGAAAAGACTGAACGAGATCAAAGGTAATTCAATAATCAATATTGCGTTGCACCTTTAACCATAGCCTAATAAATGATCAACACTTAAAATAATAAAGTACAGAGATATTGGATTGTCTTTATTAAGACATCCTGTATATCAAATTTCAGTCAGACCACCCAGCTAGCCAGAGCCGCCTGCACACCCAATAACTAACAGTCTAGTCAATAACTCAACTCTCCACAACACAATTTCTTTTCCACCTTTTTTTTCCAAGAGAAAGGTTTGGAAACAAAACAAAAATAATCACTCCTTTTGTCATACTGTATTCCAAAAGGCATCCAGACCTTATTTAAAGTTAGCCATTATACTCTATCTTGTATTAAAAAGTGATATATAATTTCACATTCCTGACATCCATTATGGGAGGATTACCAACCTTCCAATTAAGGGCAATGCATTTCTTAGCAGCTAAAATTTTTTGTTTTATCACAGCTCAGAATAAGACCCAGATGCAGATAGTTCAAAATAACAAAAGTGTATTAACAAAATGGGGCAGACAAACGACAGGGCAATGTCACATGGTACAGAACAACAGGCAGTCAGAATGGTCAAAACCAGGAAAAAGTGACTACAGAGAAAACAGGAGTATGGGAAAAATGCGGGTAGGCTTGACGAGACAAGATGAACTGGCAACAGACAAACAAAGAACACAAGTAAAAATGCACCGGGGATAATGGGGAAGATGGACGATATCTGGAGTGGGGTGAGGACAAGCACAAAGACAGGTGAAACAGATCAGGGTGTGACAGTACCCCTCCCCCCACCTGGCGTCCTACCTGAGAGCTTACCTGGTTGACCGGGGTGTCCCGGCGGTGGAACTCACTGATGAGGCCTGGGTCCAGGATGTCCCTAATGGGGTCCCAGCACCTCTCTTCCGGGCCATAAACTTCAGAGTCAACCATGAACTGGAATCCCCTGCTCTACGGTCGAACCTTCAGGGAGCGCCTCACCGTGTACACTGGCTTGTCATCGATGAGACGGGGAGAGGTGTGGGCCTAGAAACAGGAGACAAAGGGCTGTGAGACATAGGTTTAATCCTAGACACATAAGTGGGATGTATACGGAGGGTAAGGGGCAACAGAAGACGAACAGCAGAGGGATTAAGAATCTTGGAGATGGAGAAAGGGCTGACAAAACAGGGGGAAAGCTTGTGGGATTCCACCCGGAGAGCAGATCCCGAGTGGACAGCCATTCCCTCTAGCCGAGACGATACCGAGGAGCCAGGGTCTGGTGGCGGTCCGCCTGTTGTCGATACCTGGAGGTGGTCTTGAGAAGAGCTGACCGGGCTCTCTTCCAGGAATGGCGACAGCGGCGGATGAACATCTGGGCAGAGGGTATGCTGACCTCTTCCTCTTGCTCCGGGAAGAGTGGGGGCTGATATCCCAGGGAACCAAAAACAGGTCAGAGACCAGTGGCAGAGCAGGGGAGGGTGTTGCGGGCATACTCAACCCACACGAGATGCTGGCTCCAGGTGGTGGTTTTGGTGGAGACAAGGCAGCAAAGAGCTGTGTCTAGGTCTTGATTGGCTCACTCCGACTGGGGGAAGCCAGGGTGCTGTAACCCCGGATAAAGCGGCGATAAAAATGGGCAAATCCCAGGAAGCGTTGTAGCTGCATTCTGGACATAGGTTAGGTGTCAATCCACCACCACTCTCACCTTTCCGGGGTCCATCTGTACATTCCCCTCAGCGATGATGTAACCGAGGAAGGCGATGGTTCTCCAGGAGGTGCTGGAGAACCTGTCGGACATGGAGCACATGTTCTTGGGCTGAACGGGAGAAAACGAGGATATCGTCGAGGTAGACGAAGATGAACAGGTTCAACATTTCGCGGGGAACGTCATTAACCAGGGCCTGGAACTCAGCTGGAGCGTTGTTAAGACCAAATGGCATGACCAGATATTCTTAGTGACCACTGGCCATGTTGAAGGCAGTCTTCCACTCGTCCCCTTCCCGTATCCACACCAGGAGGTAGGCGCTCCGCAGGTCTAACTTAGAGAAAATGGTGGCCCCCTGGAGCGGCTCGAAGGCTGAGAGCGGGTCTTAACCATGATGTCTTTGAGGCCTGCAGCCATGAAGTCCTCGATGTAGGTCTCCATAGCTTTAGTCTCCGTACCTGACAGTGAATACAGTCGACCTCGGGGTGGTGTGGTGCCTGGGAGAAGGTCGATCCTGCAGTCATAGGAGGAAGCGAAGTGGCCTGGAACTTACTGAAAACCTCCCGGAGGTCCTGGTAATCTGCAAGAATGACGGAGAGGTCGGGGCAACTTCCGAGCCTACAGGAAGACATCCTGGGGCAGGCTGCACAGAATTCAGGCAATGGGCGTGGCAGAATGGGCTCCAGCCCGTAATGGCACCAGCAGTCCAGTCGATGAGGGGATTGTGTCGCTGGAGGCAAGAGAATCCCAATACCACGGGAATCTGAGACTTAATCAGCATGAATTGAATAGCCTTGCTTTGATTCCCAGACACTCGCAGGTTGATGGGAGTGGTATTGTGGGTGACCTTGCCTATAGAGTGCTCGTCCAGCACTCTAACGTCAATGGGAATGGAGTGGGGATGCCCAGCTCGGACGCCAGGGTGGCGACCATAAAACTCTAATCGGCCTCAGAGTCGATGAGTACCCGGAGAGATTTAGACTGGTTCCCCCACAGCAGGATGGCATGGAGAGGGGTGCGAGAAATGGGAGCGGGAAAGTTCTACGTATGGCCCACCAGAGTACGCACCCCTACCGGTGAGCCTGGTATTTTAGTGGACATGAGGACCCGAAATGACCAGTAATCCCGCAATACAGGCAGCTCCTCTGCGTAAACATTCGGCTGGAGACAACCTAGCTCTGCCTAGTTGCATTGTCTCAAGAAGAGGCGAATCGCCAGACTTCGGAAACTCTCAGGGGAACTAGGGAAGCCTCGGATTCTCTAGGAAATGGAGATATCGGGGACTTCCGGGATCAGACCACTCCTTCCTACATTCAAGTAGCCGTCAATCAATCCGGATGGTCAAGGCAATGAGCGAGTCGAGATCCGCCAGTAATTCCTGGGCTGCTAGCTCATCCTTAACGTCCTCCGATAATCCTTGCAGGAACATGCCGAACAGTGATTCCCGGGTTCCAGGCACTCTCAGCTGCCAATGTGCGGAAATCCACCGCATAGTCTGCCACGCTACGGGAGTCTTGCCGAAGCTGGAGTAACTCCCGGGCAGCCTGCTGACAGCCAGGTTACTGAGGGGTTGGAAGGTTGTCGTTGTGGTAGGCTGCCTAACAGACAACCCACGGAATTGCTCAAGCAACGTATCCAATGCACGGTCATGGCATTCGGCTAAGGTCTGGAAACATTACATAAGACCACGAAGCAACTCCTCGTGCCTTCCAATGGTGGCCCTTGGGAGGAGACGTCGTTGCGGAGCTGGTCCGAGTCTGCTGGGTCCATCAAGGCCAGTTTGTTTTATCATGGCTCAGGATAAGACACAGACAGTTATGCGATTAGCATGAGGTTGCTCAATGCCACACAGCCAGGTCAATCAAGGTGTGGATGGAGGTCCACCAGATCAAGACCCTGTCATCTCCGGACCTGAACCCCATTGAAAACCTCTGGAATGTGATCAAGAGGAAGATGGATGGTCACAACCATTAAAGCCGAGCTGCTTGAATTTTTGCTTCAGGAGTGGCATAAAGTCACCCAACGTCAATGTGAAAGACTGTTGGAGAGCATGCCAAGACGCATGAAAGCTGTGATTGAAAAATCTGGGTTATTCCACCAACTATTGTTTTCTGAACTCTTCCTAAGTTAAAACATTAGTATTGTGTTGTTTAAAAATGAATATGAACTTAATATCTTTGCATTATTCGAGGTCTGACAACACTGCATTTTTTGTATTTTGACCAGTTGTCATTTTCTGCCAATAAGTGCTCTAAATTGCAATATTTTTATTTAGAATTTGGGAGAAATGTTGTCAGTAGTTTATAGAATAAAACTAAAAATGTAATTTTACCCAAACACATACCTATAAATAGTAAAACCAGCAAAACTGATAATTTTGCAGTGGTCTCTTAATTTTTTCCAGAGCTAACCTATAAGCCTATGGTACTATTGACACACATGGGCTCATTTTAAACCTGAGTACTTTAACCCCTCTCAAACATTGGAATCAGTATGCTGAAACATACTGCTGCCTTGTGTGAAGACTCTGTAAAGGTTTGGTGTGAACAGAATAAAAGTATCAGAACCAATGTAAGACCCAGATGCAGACTGTCGAAGTAACAATATTTATTGTAGCAACAGGGGCAGGGAAAGACAGGTCAAGGAAGCAAGGGGTCGATAATCAAGAGTATGGGGGCAAAGTTACAGGACGGCAGGCAGGCTCAGGGTAGGCAGAGGTCAGTAATCTAGAGGGTTGTTGAGGTACAGATCGGCAGGCAGGCTCAGGGTAAGGGACAGGCAGAGGGGTCAGGCAGGCGTGCTCACAGTCAGGACGGGCAAAGGTCAAAACCAGGAGAACAAGAAAAGAGAGACTGGAGGAAGCGCAGGCACAGAGAACACAAACCGCTGGTTGACTCGAACAAACAAGACAAACTGGCACAGACAGCCAGAAAACACAGGTATAAATACACAGTGGATAATGGGGAAGATTGGTGACACCTGGAGGGGGGTGGAGACAATCCCAAGGACAGGTGAAACAGGTCAGGGCATGATAAAAATAATGAAGAAAAGAGGAGCTACAGTCTCTGAAAAAAACGACAGTCAGACCCTACCATTGCAGTTCGACAGGCAAATTAAGTTGGGGAAACCGTGATTTTTAACACAGTTGATCATGTTTCTGAATGCAAAATACTATTGTCAAACTAGTACTTCTACATGCCACTGCTCTCTGACCTCACCTCTACCTCCAAAGAACAGATCAGAATGACATTGTCAGGGGCGTAATTTTTTAATTTTTTTTAAATGTGCTAAAATTTCTAAAAACATGTTTTCACTTTGTCATCTTGGGGTATTTTGTGTAAATCAATTTAATCAAGTTTGAATGCAGGCTGTAACACAACAAAATGGGGAATAAGTCAAGGGGTATGAATACTTTCTGAAGGGACTGTATATACACGGAGTATACCAAACATTAAGAACACCTTCCTAATATTGAGTTGCACCTGTCTCTTACCCTTCATCTACACTGACTGAAGTTTAACAACTGACATCAATAAGGGATCCTAGCTTTCACCTGGATTCACCCAGTCAGTCTTTATCAGGGAGAGAGCAGGTGTTCTTAATGTTTTGTATACTCTATATTTCATCTTGTGTTGTGTGCTTGTTCTTTTAGCAGGTACTGCAGGAATGTTTACAAATGGCATGCCCATCTTTTTGTGAGAAATTACACTGGTCACTCAAAACATTTATAAAGTATTCATAAGCACCTCCTCTTAGAATATGAATTAGACCATTTGAGGAGGTTTGCATCCTAAGCAACCTGCCTTAGTTTGAATACAGTACCAACATACTGTAGCTACTGTAGAAGCTAAACGCCGTCTGCTGGAAAACATGGTAGAGCATGGGTGGAATAGGCATTGTGGTGCTTATGTGAATTTCCTTTCTTTTTCGGCTTCAGACTAATGCCTATTCTCACTTAAAACTTTAATTGTTTTTACTTTATGTTTTTTACACCGGAAGGTGATTATGCAAAAGTATTATACAACATTATAATACAGCATAACACAGCAATAAAAGTAAACAATAATGACAAATGGAAACAGGAATAATGTAGTTCATATTTATTTAATATTAACAGCTGATTTTCCAGAGGGAAGCGAAAAACCAGGATCCCAATTAAGCCAATATGGAGTAAACTTTTTTTAGTAAAATGTTTCCCTGATCTCTTTTAAGACCTTCAAGTAAGCTCCTGGAAAATACTTAAACAATCAACATTGTTAGGTTCTAATTTTCAGAGTAAAAACACAACGGACACTATGAAAGCTTAAACCAAGTTTATTCTTCCCAGAGGGTCAATACAGCTGCATCAGACAAAGACGGTGTTCACACAAGTACTGATATTTAACCCTTTCTCCCAGGCTGAGTCTCCTCCTACACATCTGAACCAACATTGTATCTTCACTGCTAGGCAAAAAACTAAGTAATACAGCCGTAAACTTTTCTTCCTCCTTTAACGTGACCTGACCCCCTTCATCACTAATCCTTGGTTCTCTCCCCTTACCAATGCCTGCCACATGTGAGCGCTTTCCCTGCACTCAGAACATTCCAAGCTTAATTGCTCACACTATATGCCTTCCTCCTACATACAACTGTTAACTTCTGATGTAGACCCTCTAAACCTAAGCATTCAATATTTCAATACCTGATAATTAACCCTATCCCAAGTTTAGGAGTTAGTATCCAGAATCCATCAGTCCCCCGATTTGAACACTTCACTCCATACGGTTCAACATTAAATAAACTTGGAAATTACTTATAAATGGACAAACAATGATAATAAAACATGAACACAAAATAAACATAATTAACATTCACAGTGATGTTTACAAACTCAGAGGCTTATGGCATCTGTTTTATGATCACACCATACATAATCTTACTTTCATTTCTCATAGAACCGTGAAAATAACGTGTCACGTGATCTGTTGACTTCTTCCAGTTCAACATTCTCCTTCTGGTTCCTAAGAGAGTGACAGCACAAGACTTAAAAAGCCAAAAAGAAACACAAAATATAACAGCATTAATAACGTGTTAAGATACACACAATTATACATGCATGGTAACCCAAAGTTTGATAACATGACAATTCCCACTCTCTCTTAGCCCTCATACAGAAATGTATTCGCTTACGTTACCCACTGACTAAGTCAGCACACACACACATCCAATAATGCTTGTCTTTAACACTCCAAATATGTGTACAATAACTTGGTATATTATGTCATCTGTTTTTCAATTTTATACAGGCTGAATCAAAATGAAAGCCTCATTCTATTTTAGATTCCACGCACGGGAGCACCAATAATGTAGTGTCTTTGGCTATGCCGGATTAAGTGACATGCTATTCTATAAAATGATTGGGCTAATCATGTAAATGTAATTAACTAGAGAGTCGGGGCACCACAAAATTATTTTTATAGAGCTGTCATCTTCCGAATAAATTCTTAAAGACCTAGTAATATTTTACATCAATAGCAATCAATATTAATCATCATCTTAAGTCAGTCTCATCTGAAAGTTGTACATTCTTGGTTATCTGCAAGAACCCTGGATAACAAGTTGAATCAGCAATAAAACATTGTGTTCAATTATTTATTTACTAAATACCTAACTAATCACACAGAATTACACATACACAATTAAATCATAACTTGATTACAAATTACGTCATGAAGGAAAACGTCACTAGCGGGCGGAACAGATATGACACCTTGTTACACAAAAGAAAAGGGCTGGGTTTGAGTGAAAGTGCAGGAAGACAGGAAAAAAGGGTGAAGCTGTGCCATCGTAAATACAGTATCTTATGCATTCTAAATTACTGCCCAGTTGGAAAAGGAAAATGCAATAAAGATTTACTCTGAGCTGCGCTTCGGTAGGTTGGTGGTTGCCCAACCAAGTCCTTTGTCCTTTGAAGAATGTCTCTGCCGGTAAATTGCATACGTTGTAGTAACGTTGTTGCGTGGTAGATGGGCTACTCTGTCTGTTCCTTCCTAACCTGCGTTTGCAGCTGCTGTTGCTAACTCAACGGCTAGGAGGTATCACTTCTGTAGTGAATAAGAGTTCAAAGTTCATACCATTCGCAACCAAAGCTCACGCTGATGTTGGCTTCGTTCTGTAGTTATTATCTGAACCATTCTGACATCAGACCGTCGTCCTCACATTCTCGGAACAGGAGATTACATTGTCGTCAAGGCTTTATATAGGAAGGGAGAGGAGGGCGTGTTTGAAAAGTTTTATAGCCCATGTCCCTTCACAGGGGCGGGCCACTGATTGAGCATAGTCCTAATTTATGTAAACCCAAATCTCACATTTTAGAAGCTAAAATCACATTTCATCCCATCACGAATAATTTCATATTCAAACATTTAAATGGAACAACAATTCCATGTGAATCCGATAACTCTGATGTGTAGACTTTCCACTGTAGAGTTTATGTCATCTTATCATTGATGAGAATGTCTCAGATGACAACCGAACATCATATTCATTAAGTACCACCGCATATGTTCAATTGGTCGGATTACCTGAATATTGTTCATTTCCCCCCACCTTCTGATGTTCCCATAATCTCTATGGTAACTAAGGGCTTTGTAAATGAGAGAGAGAGGAAAAAGGAGGGAAGAGGTATTTATGACTGTCATAAACCTACCCCCAGGCCAACGTCATGACACCCCCTTGTTGCGAGGAGTGCAGGGAGAGCTCAGGCTTGTTCTTTCTAACTGTGCCAACCATGGTGATCTTCTTCTTCAGGAGCTGCTAGCTGAGTTCAATCAGTAGCACACAATCTCAATGTATCATTGTGTGTGTGTGTGTGTGTGTGTGTGTTTTGTGGTGTGTAAACGATTTTCTAACTCCCAGGTCAAAAATTACCCGAAGACAATCTTTGTGCCCTGGTGGTGTACAGCTTTCATGGAAATATGAACAAAGGTGATATTTCAGTTTTTCTAATGTTGGGGTCACTCTAGGAAAAGTCATTAAATTTCAAGTTGAAAAAATATAATTTAGGGGGTTTTCTCTGCTGTTAAACATAGTGGCTGGTCACTTTTGACCGTTCAGACAACACAAGTGTTAAATATTTCCTCTCCCTTTTCTTTCCCTGTCCTTCAGAAACGCTTTAAACATTTCAAACATTTCCATCCTTCTGCATACCCAATTTAACACCAAATTGGAAAGACTCCACTAAATAAATCCCACGGTATCAACACCACTAACGCATATTCATAACCGGTCAAAACCACACATGAACAGGCCTTACTTATCTGGGAACTCCATTTATGGCCTAATCCAGATACTTTTATACTTAAAACTGCCGAATATCACTAACTGCTCTCCCCAATACCAAAGTCTCCGGGAGCATTCCAACGAGAGATAATGAAACCCCCTCTTCTGGTAAAAAAAGTGTACATTTCGTTAGCATTCACTCTGCTACATTTTAAAATCGGCAATCCACAAATAGTAATTATAAACCAAACATGATAATGGTAAATCCCCTGTCCTCACTCCAATCAATAAACATTTGTTTTAATCCACCCCATTGTTTATGGATCCTTTATTTAGCATGTACTACCCTTAGACACGCTGACTTTCTCTCGCCACCGAGTCCAACGATTCCCTGGTTTCTTTTCCCCATGATTCTCCATAACCACCGCACCACAATGTTCAAAAACTAAAAAAATGAAAAGTTAATTTTAGGTTTAGTAACCCCTTTGCTAATTCCTCGTTACCCCTCCACCCTTTCGTTCATTCTAGAAATATATTTCATAATAAAACCACATTAGATGTTTAATGCAATCCAAAAAATAAGGTTTATGAGGAGTGTTTGGACAGATCATTTTCATTTGTTACCTCTTTAGAATCCATCACCCTGGCATTTTGCCAAGATTCTTCAACCCAAAATACTTAAATCCAAAATTTTGCCAATTTCTCATCATAAGGAATCCTAGATATTTGTTCCTGGTATATATTAAAAAGTTGACAACATACTGTACATCTCCCTTCACATAGAAACTGTAATCTCTATGAACCACTGTGGATCATACCGAGGCCATACACCACTATGTGAAAGTTTGCATGGCAGCATTTCCTCCGAATGCAGCAGGCTCCATTCCTACTCTACACTCATTCTTCCAATGACCGATAGCTCCCTCTTTTAGATGTGGGACCATCTCCCTATGCCTTGATGTCTTTTAGCTACGTTTCTTTGTCTTACCTTGGCCATTGAAACCACTGTTAGTGACTTTCACTGTGGCCGTATTAACCCCTTGCACGTCTGTGAAGTGAGCGGAGTTATTTTCCATTCTTAAAAAATCTTGCTTTATTTCCTCCACTACCCCCCACAATTGCCATTTTGATTACAGGTTTCAAACCTGCCATCAAAGCTGAAATGTAAATTCTATCAACGCACTCCCATACCCAGTCTTTCTGTGGCGGAGTACATCTACTTTGGTATAGGAATTGGTATAATGCTCGTGAGCTTCTTTCAGCGCCGCCATGGCTTATTAAAATCTTCTATCTCCGCTTGGAGAATCGGGGCATCTGTCGCCATATCAATAATTATTATTCCAAAACCTCTCCTGACGGTTTACACACCTTCTACTAACTATTTTCCAAGGTAGCGCTACCCACTTCCCCAGATAATAGTTATGGTATTTGTGCCTACTAATTGGTCAAGGAACTTAATACCTTGTATTTAAACCAATACTATAGCGTCTGAAAAATGTACTACTTGAGAATACGGACGACTTAATGTCTTATTCCAGTATTGCGCCTCAAATATCACTGTTGTTGATAACACACATTGCCAAAATTATTCACCCTTGTCTTCCTATTTCCACATAATTTTCATGGTTCCCCCTCCCCTTAGGGCATAAACTAACCTCTCTACTTCTTGCTACTGCTAATACATGTAACTCAAACAAACAGTGTTCAAATATCTCATTGCTTTTCTTTTACCCATGCATGTGGCTTACCTTCAGAATGTATAGGCAACTTATCATTATCCACATACACTCTGCATACTGTCACTGCAGCTGGGACTTTCATTCCTTTTATAGATCTCGCAGGGGAATACCCCGACCAGGGACCTATCCTATACGGAACCTACCCTACACTGTATTGTCACTCATGGATCCAACAGAGGAAAACCTCCACTTGGGACCTATCCTTAATGGAACCCACCCTACACCTTATTTTTTACCTGGATCTCGCAGAGGAAAACCTCCACTCGGAACCAATCCTTATAGAACCTACCCTTCACCAGATATTTACGACCGGTCAATACACAATGGGCCTACTGAATAAACTCAAGCTTTCTAAGTCTGTATCCTATAATTGGTTCAGCCTACAACTCATCTAACCAAGATGTCAGAATTAGTGATAACAGGTAGGAACTGTGCCTACCTTATTTCTGGTGCCAGCTCCTGTTTCACAGAGTCGGGATCTCTAGTTCGACAGCAAATCGTGGTGACCCCTGCTCGCAGCGCCAACATTGTTAGGTTCTAATTTTCAGAGTAAAAACACAACGGACACTATGAAAGCTTAAACCAAGTTTATTCTTCCCAGAGGGTCAATACAGCTGCATCAGACAAAGACGTTGTTCACACAAGTACTGATATTTAACCCTTTCTCCTAGGCTGAGTCTCCTCTTACAAATCTGAACAAGCATAGTTTCCGGCCTAGCAGTAAAGATACAAAGTAATACGGCCATGAAACTTTCTTATTCCATTGACGTGACCTGACCTCGAGCCCCTTCATCACTAATCCATGGCTCTCTCCCCTTACCAATGCCTGCCACATCTGATCGCTTTCCCTGCACTCAGCACATTTCAAGCTTAATTGCACACACACACACACACACTACAGTATATACCTTCCTCATACAGAACCATTAACTTCTGGTGTAGACCCTCTAAACCTAAGCACTCACTATTTCAATAGGAGACCTGATAAATTACCCTATCCCAAGTGTAGGAGTTAGCACACAGAATCCATCAACATGTACCCATGAACTATTTACAGGGAAATGTACCTTAAAAGTTTTTACTAGTGTTTCCACTATTCATGGTCTCAATGAACAGCTTAGGTTTAGACGAACAGCTGAGTAGTAGAATCCGTTGTGGTAGCGCTGGGCTTGAACAGAAAAGCCTGCATAATGCTGTGGATCGTCAACAGCAATTTTGATACAAACACTGCAAGAAATGACAAACTGCTTAGAAACACCCGTAAAATACAGTCATGAGACAAGTAAAACACTCTTAAGAAACATTAGAGACATTTACAAGTCTGAAATTGGATAGGTGCTCTAAATGCTTGAGTAAAAAACTACAAATGTACCAGTTAATGCTGTACACTGCTGTCCAACTCCAGTAAAAGAGCATACGTCCTCATTTATAAATGGCATATTTGGGGGTACTCACAGATCTGGAACAGCCACGACTGCATGGACAAGCACGACTCCAACACCATCATTAAGTTTGCTGACGACACAACAGTGGTAGGCCTGATCACTGACAATGATGAGACAGCCTACAGAGGGGAGGTCAGGAACCTGGTAATGTGGTGCCAGTACAACAACCTCTCCCTCAATGTGATCAAGACAAAGGAACTGATCGTGGACTATAGGAAAAGGAGGGCCGAACAGACCTCCATTAACATCGAAGGGACTGACGTGGAGTGGTTCGAGTTCCTTGGTGTCCACATCACAAACAAACTATCATGGTCCAAACACACCAAGGCAGTTGTGAAGAGGGCACGACAACACTTT
Organism: Oncorhynchus mykiss; assembly: GCF_057628025.1. Taxonomy (NCBI): domain Eukaryota; kingdom Metazoa; phylum Chordata; class Actinopteri; order Salmoniformes; family Salmonidae; genus Oncorhynchus; species Oncorhynchus mykiss. The sequence continues at coordinate 58,443,784 of NC_143027.1, read as the reverse complement.
TTATTTTCCCCTTCAGGAGACTGAAAAGATTTGGCGTGGTTCCCAGATCCTCAAAAAGTTCTACAGCTGCACCTTCGAGAGCCTCCTGACTGTAAGGCGCTACAGAGGGTAGTGCGTATGGTCCAGTACATCACTGGGGCCAAGCTTCCTGACATCCAGGACCTATATACTAGCCGTGTCAGAGGAAGGCCCAAAGAATTGTCAAAGACTCCAGTCACCCAAGTCACAGACTGTTTTCTCTGCTACTGCACGGCAAGCGGTACCCGGAGTGCAAAGTCTAGACAAAAAGGCTCCTTAACCGCCAAGCCATAAGACTGCTGAACAACTAATCAAATGGCCACTCAGACAATTCACATTGACCCCTCCACCTTTGTATTTACACTGCTGCTACTCGCTATTTATTATCTATGCATAGTCGCTTTACAAATGACCTTGACTAACCTGTACCACCGCACATTGACTCGGTACCGGTACCCCCGGTTTATATAGATTTATACATACACATACACACACATAGTTGATGAGATTTTTTTGCTTTAGTTTATTTAGTAAATATTTATTAACTCTATTTCTTGAACTGCATCATTGGTTAAGGGCTTGTAAGTAAGCATTTCACAGTAAGGTCTACTACACCTGTTGTATTCGGCACATGTGACAAATAACATTTGATTTGAAGTCGTTTGTCAGTTCCACATGGGCCACCTTGCATTTCTCCGTGACAAGCGCATGGCCACAATCAGCCACTCTGCCATAAAGCACTGTGTCCTTGGGAATTAATGTAGGGATGGAGTGCATCTCATGGATGATGGCATCATCAAGTGTAGGACCTGTCAGGCAGATAGATAGTACTTACGGTATCATCTAGTGTAGGACCGATAGACCATTGGGTTAGGCTATTTACTACCTTATAACAGCCTAACTACATATTTCGAATTAGTGCATGTCAAGTGTTCCCCCCTGCCCACTTAGCTATAAGTGTTTAAATATTACAGTGCCTTGCAAAAGTATTCACCCCCCTTGGTGTTTTTCCTATTTTCTTGCATTACAACCTGTAATTTAAATGGATTTTTATTTGGATTTCATGTAATGGACATACACAAAATAGTTCAAATTGTGGTGAAGTGAAAAAAATTACTTGTTTCAAAACAAATTAAAAAACCGAAAAGTGGTGCTACATATGTATTGACCTCTTTTGCTATGAAGCCCCTAAATAAGATCTGGTGCGACCAATTACCTTCAGAAGTCACATAATTAGTTAAATAAAGTCCACCTGTGTGCAATCTAAGTGTCACATGATCTCAGTATATATACACCTGTTCTGAAAGGCCCCAGAGTCTGCAACCATGAAGACAAAGGAGCTCCCCAAACAGGTCAGGGAAAAAGTTGTGCAGAAGTACAGATCAGGGTTGGGTTATAAAAAAAAATATCCACAACTTTGAACATCCCATGGAGCACCATTAAATCCATTATTAAAAAACTGAAAGAATATGGCACCACAACAAACCTGCCAAGAGAGGGCCGTCCACCAAAACTCACAGACCAGGCAAGGAGGGCAACAAAGAGACCAAAGAAAAGGCATGTGGGAGACTCCCCAAACATATGGAAGAAGGTACTCTGGTCAGATCAGACTAAATTAAGCTTTTTGGCCATCAAGGAAAACGCTATGTCTGGCGCAAACCCAACACTTCACATCACTCCAAGAATACCATCCCATGTTTTTCATCGACTGGAAAACTGGTCAGAATTGAAGGAATGGATGGCACTAAATACAGGGAAATTCATGAGGGAAACCTGTTACAGTCTTCCACAGATTTGAGACAGGGACGGAGGTTCTCATTCCAGCAGGACAATGACCCTAAGCATACTGCTAATGCAAAACTTGAGTGGTATTAAGGGGAAACATTTCAATGTCTTGGAATGGCCTAGTCAAAGCCCAGACCTCAATTTAATTGAGAATCAGTGGTCAGTGGACTTAAAGATTGCTGTACACCAGCAGAACCCATCCAACTTGAAGGAGCTGGAGCAGTTTTGCCTTGAAGAATGGTCAAAAATCCCAGTGGCTAGATGTGCCAAGCTTATAGAGACATACCCCAAGAGACTTGCAGCAGTAATTGCTTCAAAAAGGTGGCTCTACAGAGTAATGACATTGGGGGGGGGGGTGAATAGTTATGCACGCCCAAGTTTTCAATTTTTTTGTCTTATTTCTTGTTTGTTTCACCAAAAATATTTTGCATCTTCAAAGTGTGTTGTGTAAATCAAATATATTTAAAAATATATATATTTTAATTCCAGGTTGTAAGGCAACAAAATAGGAAAAATGCCAAGGGTGGTGAATACTATCGCAAGACACTGTAGGCTACATATAATTCAAAAGAAAACAGAGAGAGAGTGCCAGTTCTGTAATGTTTTGGCTGTATAATACATTTAGGAACTGGCAGTCTCTCTCACTCCCTCTGTTTTCTTCTATTGAATTCAATATACAACCTTCTGTGTTTGTCAAAGAGCGATGCTGGAACTAGTTTATGTGGATTCGGATAGATTTCCAGTGTTGTGCTTCGTTTGACAGCATGTATGCTGTTTTGTATGGTATGTTTCAATTTGTGGATGTCCATCACCCATTTTGTATGATGTGTTACAAATTACAATTAGTATTTTATGTTATGAATTTTCAAAACAGACAATGTTACGAATTTGTAAAACGTATATTTTAGGAATTCTGTTGCTAATGTTAGCTAGCTCGCTTGACTGAGAGTCAACGTGGGTTTCATTCTTTGATGAGGCGCATTTGACTTTGAATGTGAATTTGCGCCACCTCATTTCAGCCAATCAGAAAACTGGACCGGCCCATCTTGGCCATTGGCCATTGACACTGGTCAGCCAAATGCTCAATATAGATGATTATGGCTTAACTTACTCTGTCAAGCAGCACAATTTACCCCATACCCGAGGTAAGTTGTGCCAAGAGAACACTTTTTTTGGACAAACTATGTTTTCAAAAATGTAATCTTTACATGAATTCTGATTATTTCCAGGGAAAGATTACTATATTTCCCTTGACAGAGCGATGCTAAATGTTAAATATGGCTTAACTTACCCCACACAGTCATTCCTCATGAACTAGGAATTTCTCTCTAAAATGTATTGCACAACTTAATTTGTTTTGATCACTTTACACATTTATTTTGGGATCCACCCCATAAACGTAATTTGCCTAATGACTTGCAAGTCGGGAAGGACCGTCTCATTTGAAACAAGTGCATTTTCATTCTTATTATTATTTAATTTTTTTATTAACAAAAAATCTATACAAAAAGTAAGTGGGGCAACACAAGTTTACAGTGGCAATAAAAAGTATGTGAACCCTTTGGAATTAACAGGGCTTCTGCATAAATTGGTTATAAAATGTGATCTGATCATCATCTAAGTCAAAACAACAGATAAACACTGTCTGCTTAAACTAATAACATACACACAATTATATGTTTTCATGTCTTTATTGAACACACCGTGTAAACATTCACAGTGCAGGATGGAAAATGTATGTGAACCCTTGGATTTAATAACTGGTTGACCCTCCTTTGGCAGCAATAACCTCAACCAAACGTTTTCTGTATTTGCGGATTAGACCTGCACAATGGTCAGGAGGAACTTTGGACCATTCCCCTTTACAAAACTGTTTCAGTTCAGCAATATTCTTGGGATGTCTGGTGTGAACTGCTCTCAAGTTCATGCATCTTAATTGTGTTGAGGTCAGGACTCTGACTGGGCCACTCCAGAAGGCATATTTTCTTCTGTTGTTGATTTACTTCTGTGTTTTGGGTTGTTGTCCTGTTGCATCCCCCAACTTCTGTGGACAGATAGCCTTACATTCTCCTGCAAAATGTCTTGATAAACTTGGGAATTCATTTTTCCATCGACTGTCCAGGCCCTGGGGCATCAAAGCAGCCCCAAACCATGATGCTCCCTTCTCCATACTTTACAGTTGTGATGAGGTTGATGTTGGTGTGCTGTGCCTTTTTTTCTCCACACATAGTGTTGTGTGACATTTGAGCTAGGGAGTACATATCACATTACACAAGGATCTTAAGGGACATCCACGTTCACTCTCCTTGCCGACTCTCCTCAATTAACTCCTCAATTGACCTTTCCAGGAGACAAGATTGGATAGAGGAGGAAGCAGGAGTGAGCAAACTAATTGATAAAAGACCATTGACTTGAGACCCATCCCTCTTTTTTCCTAGCTGAATTAATGAGGTTGGTGGTCACCTAAAAATGACTTAAAGTTTGATGGGTACAAGGAAGGCACCGAGCATTGATAACCTGCACCTCAGACATGTTGAAAAAGCCAATATTCTAAACAAGAAGTCCAACCATTTTCTTGAGGACCTGCTTGTTTGGAAACACTATATTTATGACATTTTTGTGGTTTACAAGGTTGACCTTACCTCCCTGATGTCCTTGCACCAATTTCTAAATTCCATGAACGAACACCTGGAGTCCACATCCACTCCCTGGATGTATGCGTCACCAAAACAGGTACCTCCCTTATAATCAGAAAGCGCACGAACACAAACAATTTCTTCCATCCCCAATCTTGCAGAAGAAAGGACAAACTTCTAGACAGATTCAGAGAAAAGGGGTACAAACAACTACTGAGCAAGTCTGGAAGCCCTAGAGCTAGACCCTCCATCCAAATGGTCATTACCTACACCCCATTACCTACACTCCAGAACTCCTAGGCATCATCAAAGACCATTGGCATACGCTCAGATCCAGATCTAGGTAACACATTTCAGCTGGCTCTGGCGGTCGCTTACCGTAGAGCTAAACATATAGAAAAACAGTGTTGTCCGATCCGAACAAGTCGAAAAAAGGCTGGCCTCTACAAGTGTGGCATGTACCCAATACCAGTACACCAAATGTATGAATAGTTTCTCGCACCCCAGATCAGATCATTAAATACAAATTTAAAGCACCCTCACCACATTGCAATTCTAGCAATGTGATCTATGTGATTCACTGCCCATGCGGTTAATTTCACGTAGGAGAGACCACAAAAGAGTTAAGCACTATAATGTGTGAGCACCGAAGTGCTATTCGTTGTGCTGACCCCACTGGCGCAGTGGCCTTCCATTTTAAAGAGTTGTTTTATTTTGGAATGAAACAAGTTACCATTAACAAATGCAGCAGCGATGTTGACAAATACCTCAGTTCCAGAGAGAAGCTCTGGATCCATTCCTTAGATTCTTAAGTCCCCAGGGGTCTTAACCTAGAGAAGGACTATTGAATGTGTTTGTGAAGGGCTTCTTCCCTTTGACAGCTCAGTGACCCCCTTCCTTTAACAAAGTCACACTATGAAGCTATTTGTACTTTTTGTTTGTTCATTTAAAAGGTTATTAGCTTTCTAACTATTATTTAAACTGTTGTTGTTAGTCCTTTGATTTTGTTATTTCTAGTTTTGCAATGTTTGGTTGTTTACTTTCCATTATTGAACATATTTAACCAATACTCTACACATTCTAGCATTGGTTTTACAACAATTATATCTGCTGCAGTTCTAGTATGCTTGGCCTGCCCTTTTCATTGTAATATTGTTTTCTCTTCAGTATTTTACCACTAGGTGGAGCCATTTGCGCAGTACCTCACCCTGAGCATCAACTTGTATTGTCAACCACACCATCTCTCATTGGCACCACCAGCTGAAGAGAGTATTCTCCCTAATTGTCTGCCCCAGTCTTTCCCCGAGTCTATCACAGAGAGGTTTGTGTAGAGACAAAAGAATAATCAATTCATACGGTATGTTGCCTTTGCTTTAAATATATTTTTGTTAACCAGAAATGCATTGCCTAATAGCCTAGGAATTTGCAAGTAGACTATGAAATGTAGCCTTGTGCAAGGTTAGGCCTAAAATGAATTAATTGTGTAATTTGTTTTTATCTGCTATTACCAGCAAGGTATTTTGTGTAAAAGCCAACCTGTTCTTCCTCTGTTTCTTCTTCTAGCGCTACTATGGCACAGTTTGGCTGTAATATTTTAGCTTTGATGGTTTATTTCTCTCTTTCTTTGAAGACATCTGCTACTAAGTTACTTTGTCCTGGTGAGTTGATGGACATACACCATTACATCACAAAATAAACACGCATGATTATTAAATTAATAGCATGTCATAAATGTCTATAAATAAAAAAAAAAGACAACTAAGCTACAGTATTTGCCACTTCAATTATTTAGCCTACTTTATCTTACTCTTAGTGTTTCCTTTTTGATTCATCAGATGTTAATTTGTCAGGCGTCCCAAATGTCCTTGTTAGTAAGTATCCATTCACCTACTTTCTCCCAAAGATGGGTTGCTGAACTGCAAAATGACCCTTTAACAAACAGTATGCAATTTGAAAAGGTATTCCAGTCTTTGGAGATCAAAAATCTTATGATGGAGGACTACACATGGCTGTTCATGCAAGTAAGGTCATTAACTCCTTGATCAATTCACAAGCAGTATTAGCCTATTTCAGTAATAGGGTTATATTTGTCGATAGATACATTTCTTGCAAACATCACATGGACGGGTTGTGTGTGTGAAATTTATTTAGCTAAAATAGAGTTTGCAAAACTCAATGCATATGAAAGGTGTTTCAGCTCAACAAGGTGTAGTACAGTAATATTAATTATTCATGAAATTCCATAATAGAATATTTAGGTGTTTTATGTTAAGTATTCTCTTCCACATTGTAATTACAATCCTTGTATTATACACACTAAGTCATGATTTGTTTGTTTTCTTGTTTAAGATTTTACAGATGTTTGTGAAAACAATCCAACAATGCAAATGCAAACAGTTTGTGGTAAGAGCTTTTTTTTAACTCAGCAAGTTATTTTAAGTTATTTTACAGTTACCGGTAAGTCTAGACCCAGAAGAACAAGCAGAAGCGTAACCTGTAAGCCTAGACCCAAAATATCAAGCAGAAGTCCAGTGACCAGTTACGGCACACAGAAACTCTGAAGAAAAACATCTCTGTCTGTCTGTTTTTTGGAGTTTGAGTGTGATGTGGAGGGTTCTGTCCTAACTTTCTTGGTCTTTTCTTTCAATGTTATTTTATATGGTGGATGGTTAATGCACTATTTGTTTTAGCGGTATCCACAGATTGTTTTTCAAAGTTAGGGTGGAAGAGGACAGAGTAAGTTTCCTGGGGTTTAGAAGGTGTGGTGTGCACAATTGCTTCTCAGCCTAGCACGGAGAAGACGCTGTCGATACGGCATGGATTCAAGTGTGTTCCTGAGAATATTAAAGTGGAGGAGGTTTTGCTTGCAGTCAGTGAACAGGTAGGAGTTGAATTTATATATTCTGCTTCTAGAATGAACAAAGCTGTGGTTGTGTTCATGAAAAAAGCTAATTTGGTTGGCAGGCTAATTGCTAGAGGAATATTTGTACGGGGGTGTGTTGGTGCCAATTTCCCCTCTCTCTACCCCTTCAACCAGGGTGGTAGTCGAAAATTTGCCTCCGTTTATTACGGATGATCAAATCAGGAAAGAGCTGAGTTGTTTTGGTAAGTTTGCTATTGGGTTTCGTGTACTGTCGGCAGGTTTTCAGGCAGATGCCGTTAAGCACATTGTTTCGTTCTGGAGGTAAGTGTTTGTTTCTGAATAACAATGAGCAACAGCTAAATGTGCATTTTAAAGTGAGGCATGGGGAGGGGCTCTATGCAGGGTTTGCCAGCACAAATAGTCTACTTTGTTTTGAGTGTGGGGATTTGGGGCGTAAGAGCTTTGCGTGCCCACATAAAGGCCATAGACAAGGTGAGGACACAAGCGCCAGTGGGGGAAATCGAGGTCAACGTGCAGGGGGTAATGAGATGCAGAGGGGTAGCTGAGGCTGGATCTAGACATGCTATGGATGGTGGTGTACCGGAGGCTGGGTCTAGTCAGGCTAGAGATAGTGGGGTAGCTGAGACTGGGTCTAGTCATGCTATGGATGGTGGGGTAGATGAGGCTGGGTCTAGTCAGGTTATGCTAGTGGATGAGGAGAGTATAGTGGGGAAGTGTAACAGACTAGAGGGGAGGAGGGTGTCAAGCGGAAAAGGAAAAGGGGTGTGGTCAACGGCACCATGGAACCTTTGCCTGTTGCTGTGGAGGAGGCCCTGACCAGAGAGGAAGGGCAGGTGGTCAGGATGGGAGATAGAGATGAGGAGTAAAGTGAGTCTGAGGAGTTTTTTTTTCAGACTCCTCTTCAATGGGTCCAGAGCTGACAGCCAGTCAAGCAGAGGGGTCAAAGTACACGTTGAGAGAACTGACAAGGTTCCTGAATGAGACCAAGGGGAAAAAGTTAATCTTGGGGCTTTCTTTTCTGATCTGAGAAAGTTTGTACGATTAGTACAACATGCTATGAGGGACATGGTGTCCTCTCAACCAGGAAACGGTTTAGGTTGAGGAAGTGGGTCACAACAGAGAGAAAGGGTCTACCTTCAGACACCGTTTAGATGTATAGTTTCTTTCTGACACTGGGGCTTTTTGAGATTTGCTATTGGTCTCTTTCTTTGCTGGCTTTTCTCCCACTTATCGAGACTCTTCGGGTAGGCTCGCTTCATATAAATGGCGCCAGAGATACGGGAAAGAGGAGTGTGTTGGGTGAATATGTAAAACAAAAACGTACAGGTGTTGTTTCTGCAGGAGACGCATAGTGATGTGTAGAATGAAGTCGATTGGGGGTTCTGGTGGAAAGGGGGAAGTGTGTTAAGCCATTGGACAAATTTTAGTGCAGGGGTCCGTCTAAAAATGTTATCCTAAAAGGAGGTGTGTAGGGATAGGGTACTTGTTGTAATAGCATAAATTAACAACATGGGTTTTGTCTTTATAAATGTGTATGGCTTAACACAGGGAGAGAGAGGGAGGTTCTATTTGGGAGTCTTAGACAGGAACTGTCAAAGGTAGCGCATGAGGAGACGCTGGTGGTCGGAGGGGACTGGAACTATACAATGGATTTTATGAAAGACAGAAATGGGGAAGAGCCTCATTCAGTGTCAGTGGGAGTGTTAAGGGACATCATTAATCACTTCGACCTAGTGGATGTTTGGAGAAGTAAACATCCCAACACAAGACAGTATACATGGGTGAAGGTTTTTGGGGCTAGGCTGAGTGCAGCCCGACTTGATCGTTTTTACACGTCTAGGAATCGGCGCAATAGGCTGTTGGGCGCTACCATTCTCCCGGTGGGGTTTTGCCACTTTTTGCTCAGGTTTCCAGAGCTTTTGGGAAAGGTGGGGGCAGTGAAGAGAGGAGGATGAGTCTGAGTCAATGGTGGGATGTGGAGGAAGTCCAAATTCGGCTTTTCTGTCAAGAGTGCACAGGTCTCTCATCCTCAAGAGGTTAGGAGAGTATTGGGGGAACTAGAGCGTTGTATTAGTGAGATGGTGGGGCAAGGCAATATAGACCTCCAGGCTAATTTAACTGAATTACGTAGGGACCTGGGCAGTTTTTTCCAGGTTAAAGCAAAGGGAGCGCTTGTAAGAGCTAGGTTCTCCGTGCTCAAGGAGATGGATGCTCCCAGCTCCTCCTTCTTCGGTTTGGAAAGACAGAGCGGTGAAGCCAAGGGTAGGCATTGTCTACGGCTGTCTGATGGGCGGGTGACCTCTGTGGTGGGTGAGATGCGGGAGCGGACTGTGGAGTTTTATACTGAATTGTATAGGGCAGAAGTGTGTGATCCAATGTCCTCCGGTCGTGCACCGGGGGTCGATGGACTGCCAGTAGAGTTTTATAAAAAATTCTGGGGAATAATTGGACAGGACTTCTTTTGCGTGTTGTGTGAATATGTCGTGGTAGGAGAGTTGCTGATAAGGACTTGTGTGAACTTAAGAACTGTAGGCCTGTGGCATTACTCTGTGCGGACTACAAGATATTTGCCAAGGTCCTCTAACAGACTGAAGTCACATTTGGACTCGATAGTACATAAGGACCAAACATATTGTGTATCGGGACGCTCAATCACGGACAACTTGTTCTTAATCAGGGACATGTTGGACTTGTTGAGAGGTTTTAATGTGAACTTTGGACTGGTCTCTTTAGATCGAGAGAAGGCTTTTGATAGAGTGGACTATGAGTATCTGTTTAATGTGATGTTTGGGAAGAGTTTTTTTTTTAACCTGTGTGAAGCTATTGTATGCTGGGGCATCATGTATGTTCAAGGTGGGAGGGAGGGGATCAGTAGGCCAGTCTGGGTGAAACGGGGAATTAGACAAGGATGCCCTCTATCTGGGCAGTTATACCCACTAGCCATTGAGACTTTTTTTGGACTGCTACGCAGGAGACTGCAGGGAGTGTGCTGGACAGGCATGGAAGTGGTGACAGGCATAGCAGTGTCACCATATGCAAATGTTTCTGTGATGGTCAGGATATGCAGGCACTAGAGACCAGTCTGAAGGTGTATGAGGAAGCTTCATCAGCGAAGGTAAACTGGGGAAAGAGCAAAGCTCTGTTATGTGGGGCGTGGGGAGGATAGGGCCCCTCTGCTTCCAGGGGGTTTACAGTGGGGTTGTGAAGGGCTTAAAGTGTTGGGGGTGTACCTGGGCTCTGAGAAGTGGGTCAGGAAAAACTGTGAGGGCCTGTCACAGGCAGTGGTGTCAAGACTGGCCAGGTGGAGGTGGCTCCTGTCCCAAGTGTCATATAGAGGGAGGGTGCTGATAATCAACAACCTGGTGGCATCTTCCCCGTGGCAAAACCTGGCTGTCCTCAACCCCCCTGCTCGCAGACCTGCAACGCAAGCTGGTGGACTTTTTCTGGTCGGGCCATCACTGGCTGAGGGCGGTAGTGTTGTACATGACCGTCCACAAATGAGGACAGGGCCTGGTGGAACTGGAGAGCAGGATGGCTGCTTTCCGGCTAAAGGCGGTGCAGAGACTGCTGTACCATACTGATGTTGGCTGGAGGGAACCAGCATGAGCGCTGCTGAGAAGAGCTGGTGGATTAGGATTGGACCGGCAGCTGTTCCTCATGAAGCTGGAGAGGCTGAGTACAGCAGGTCTCTCAGATTTTTACTCTGCAGTTCTGAGGGCCTGGCAGCTGCTAAGGCCCACACGAGAAGGGGGTGTGGAGCCTGGGCTATGGGAGGAGCCTATCTTCCACAAACCAGCCATCCCTTTGAGATCGGTTCAGTCAGCCACCCTGCAGAGGCAACTGATGGCAGCGGGTTTACAAAGGCTGGGTGACCTGAGACTGCTGGGAGAGGAGGGGTGGAAAACCCCGGAAGTCTTGGCACAACAAACAGGAAAACATCTCTTAGGCTGCTGGGGAGTTTACTGTACGAGGTCTAGAAGGAACTGTCTGGGGTGTTTGAGCGGCCAAAGGAGGAGGGGCCACCAATGTTTCCTCCACTGCAGGTGATGGCAGAGTGGAGACTGGCAAGGGGGTCTGGAGGACTTGTTAGATTGTAACACTCCAAGCCTGGGGGAGTTTGAAGGGGTGGAAGGCAAAGCCCTCTACAACCTCTGTGTTAAGGATTAGGAACATTAGGAGCCTAACAGGAGTGCGGGCACATCAATGGCACAGGGTATGTGGGGTGGAGAGTATGGTGGGTTTTAGATGGAGGGGGCTCTACTAACCCCCAGTACCAAAGAGGTCAGGGGACCTCCAGGGGAGGGTTCTTCATGGAGCCCTGGCCACTAACAGCTGGTTGGAACGGGTTGGAACGGGAATTGGGCAGGGGTGTCCTTTCTGTGTAATGAAAGAAACTGTGATTCATGTGTTTTTTGTGTGCACCAGGTTAATGCCATTAATGTCTCTGTTGGAATGTCTGTGAGAAGTTGGGCGTGTTTTTTACTGTTGGGATGTTTGTAATGGGATACAGGTATTTGATAAAGGAGAAGGCCAAATGTGTTTTGTTGAATTTTCTGTTTGCTCAGGCGAAGGAGGAACAGGGTCAAAGGTGGTGGGATAACAGACCCTTTACTATTGTTTAATGGGATGGTCTCTGCGCACCTCAGGGTTGAGTTTGAGTACTATAGAATGATAAAAGTGTGGAGACGGTTCAGGAGATATGGTGTGTTGGGGGGGCTGTCTGTATAGCTGGGGAAGATGTTTTGGATATACGGTTGTAGAAGTGATGTGTTGTTTTGGGTATTGTGATGTTGGTTTGTATCGTGGTAGATGGAAAGGTGAGTATGGTACATATATGCAGTACAGGATATATTTTGGTGTTTTATTTTTAATGGGGGGTGAGTGTGAAATGAGACAAAGTCAAAAGTCTCTCTCTCCTCTCTCTCATCATCAGCAATCATTTTCAGGAAGACAGAGAAGTTGCCCAATGAATCCCTTCAGTTCATCAGTCTGCCACTGACTAATTTACTAAATACTATGATCATACGTGGTATTGACAAGTGCTGTGAATTTTCATTCACATGGTGCAAAGGCTGCAAACTTTCAAGCAAGCAAGGAATTCCAGGTAATTGTTACTGTACACGTTTCATACCACCTATAAACATTGAATTAGAGTATTGTACAAAGTTTGATTCCAAATATCTATTTTACAGTTATAGGGAAGGTGAAATCTTATTTAGTCGTTTTCTAACTTGATTATACTATATTTAGAAAGCATTTAAATCATAAGCCTTATTCATAGTTTTGTTGAAATGGAAATACAACTATTTCATACTTTTATCATTTTTGTACTGTGAACTTGAGCCTGTGTCCTAGAATTTTTACCAAAAAGGTGAAATTGTAACCTTTCTTGGAGTATGCAACATTACTTTTTGTTTATGGTTCTCTCATGATAATTACTTTTGGGGAATACGTAGATTACATTGTAAGGATCCATTTTCGCCTAACATGACAACAACATCTAATTGCCTGTAGCTCAGGACCTGAAGCAAGGATATGCATATTCTTGATACCATTTGAAAGGAAACACTGACGTTTGTGGAAATGTGAAATTAATGTAGGAGAATAACACGTTAGATCTGGGAAAAGATAATAAACAAAAAAACATCTGTTTTCAATTTTACATCTTTGAAATGCAAGAGAAAGGCAATACATTAAGTTAGGATCCTAGGTGTAAGATTTTGTCCACAAAAATCAAATCAAATGTTATTTGTCACATACACAGGTTAGCAGATGTTAATGCGAGTGTAGCGAAATGCTTGCGCTTCTAGTTCCGACCATGCAGTAATATCTAACAAGTAACACAAGTGTAAAGGAATGAATAAGAATATGTACAAAAAAATATATAAATGAGCGATGGCCGAACAGCATAGGCACGGTGCAGTAGATGGTATAGAGTACAGTATATACATATGAGATGAGTAATGTAGAGTATGTAAACATTATATAAAGTGGCATTGTTGAAAGTGGCTAGTGATACATTTATTACATCCAATGTTTAATTAAAGTGGCTAGAGATGAGTCAGTATGTTAGCAGCAGCCACTCTATGTTATTGATGGCTGTCTAACAGTGGGATGGCCTTGAGATAGAAGCTGTTTTTCAGTCCCTCGGTCCCAGCTTTGATGCAGCTGTACTGACCTCGCCTTCTGGATTATAGCAGGGCGAACAGGCAGTGGCTCAGGTGGTTGTTGACCTTGATCTTTTTGGCCTTCCTGTGACATCGGGTGGTGTAGGTCTCCTGGAAGGCAGGCACTTTGCCCCCGGTGATGCGTTGTGCAGACCTCACTACCCTCTGGAGAGCCTTAAGGTTGTGGGTGGAGCAGTTGCCGTGCCAGGCGGTGATACAGCCCGACAGGATGCTCTCGATTGTGCATCTGCAAAAGGTTGAGTGTTTTTGGTGAGGTTGAAGAGGTGCTGCTGCGCCTGTGTGGGTGGACCATTTCAGTTTGTCTGTGATGTGTACGCCAAGGAACTTAAAACTTTCCACCTTCTCCACTACTGTCCCGTCGATGTGGATAGGGGGATGCTCCCTCTGCTGTTTCCAGAAGTCCACAATCATCTCCTTTGTTTTGTTGACATTGAGTGTGAGTTTATTTTCCTGACAACAGACTCAGAGCGCCCTCACCGCCTCCCTGTAGGCCGTCTCGTCGTTGTTGGTAATCAAGCCTACCACTGTAGTGTAATCTGCAAACTTGATGATTGAGTTGGAGCTGTGCATGGCCATGCAGTCATAGGTGAACAGGGAGTACAGGAGGGGGCTGAGAACGCACACTTGTGGGGCCTCAGTGTTGAGGATCAGAGGGGTGGAGATGTTTCCTACCCTCACCACCTGGGGGTGGCCTGTCAGGAAGTCCAGGACCTAGTTGCACAGGGCGAAGTCGAGACCCAGGGTCTCGAGCTTAATGACGAGTTTGGAGGGTACTATGGTGTTAAATGCTGAGCTGTAGTCAATGAACAGCATTCTTACATAGGTATTCCTCTTGTCTAGATGAATTGGGGCAGTGTGCAGTGTGATTGCGTCGTCTGTGAACCTATTGGGGTGGAAAGCAAATTGGAGTGGGTCTATGGTGTCAGGTATGGTGAAGGTGATATGGTCTTTGACTAGTCTCTCAAAGCACTTCATGATGATGGAAGTGAGTGCTACGGGGCAATTGTCATTTAGCTCAGTTACCTTAGCTTTCTTGGGAACAGGAACAATGGTGGCCCTCTTGAAGCATGTGGGAACAGCAGACTGGGATAAGGATCGATTGAATATGTCCGTAAACACACCAGCCAGCTGGTCTGTGCATGCTCCAAGGACGCGGCTAGGGATGCCGTCTGGGCCGGCAGCCTTGCGAGGGTTGAAAGCAAAGAAGTTGTTTAGTTTGTCTTTTAGCAAGACATCGTGGTCCGCGACTGGGCTGGTTTTCCTTTTGTAGTCCGTGATTGACTGTAGACCCTGCCACATACCTCTCGTGACTGAGCCATTGAATTGCGACTCCACTTTGTCTCTATACTGAAGCTTAGCTTGTTTGATTGCCTAGCAGAGAGAATAGCTACACTGTGTGTAGTCGGACATGTTTCCGGTCACCTTGCCCTGATTTAAAAGCAGTGGTTCGCACTTTCAGTTTTGCGCAAATGCTGCCATCAATCCACGGTTTCTGCTTGGGAAAGGTTTTAATTGACACTGTGGGTACAACATCACCGATGCACTTGCTCACCAAATCAGCGTAGTCATCAATGTTATTGTCCTACGCTATGCGGAACATATCCCAGTCCACGTGATTGAAGCAATCTTGAAGCGTGGAATCCGATTGGTCGGACCAGCGTTGATCAGACCTGAGCAAGGGCGTTTCCTGTTTTAGTTTCTGTCTATAGGCTGGAGCAACAAAATGGAGTCGTGGTCAGATTTTCCGGAAGGAAGGCGGGAGAGGGCTTTGTGTGCGTCATGGAAGTTGGAATAACAATTATCCAGGGTTTTGTCAGCCCAGGTTGCGTATTCAATATGCTGATAAAATTTAGGGAGCCTTGTTTTCAGTTTAGCCATGTTAAAATCCTCGGCTACATTAAATGCAGCCTCGGGATATGTGGTTTACATAGAGTCAAATGAAGTTCTTTCATGGCCGACGATGTGTCTGCTTGGGGGGGGGGGGAGGATATACATGACTGTGATTATGATCGAAGAGAATTCTCTTGGTAGATAATGCCGGTCGGCATTTGATTGTAAGGAATTCTAGGTCAGGAGAACAAAATGACAGCAGTGTGTGTGCATAGTTTCAGACTGATCCAGTGAAGAATTACCTCCCTACAGAACATTTTGAATCAAGTCTGCCAGGTGTTTAACCAAATGTGCCGAATTTGTCAATTTATACGTGTTCAAGTACATAACTAGAACATACAAAAAATGCTATAATAAAAATTTCAACTTTACCCACTCCCAGGAATGTCATACATTATGGATCATTAGCTTCCCTACAGAAAAGAGACTAACCTTCACACATCTAGATGGTGGGGTGGGTTTGGAGCCAGAGACAGCTATGGGGTCAAACTGTAGAACCCAGTTCCTACATTTGAATATACACATTTATTTTTTTAAACAAAACTACACTACATTTTATCTCTGGGATCCGCAGGATGGCAAATTGCCAAAACCTAGGAAGAAACCTAGAGAGGAACCAGGCTATGTGGGGTGGCCAGTCCTCTTCTGGCTGTGCCGGGTGGAGATTATAACAGAACATGGCCAAGATGTTCAAATGTTCATAAATGACCAGCATGGTCGAATAATAATAATAAGGCAGAACAGTTGAAACTGGAGCAGCAGCACGGCCAGGTGGACTGGGGACAGCAAGGAGTCATCATGTCAGGTAGTCCTGGGGCATGGTCCTAGGGCTCAGGTCCTCCGAGAGAGAGAAAGAGAGAATTAGAGAAAGCACACTTAAATTCACACAGGACACCGAATAGGACAGGAGAAGTACTCCAGATATAACAAACTGACCCTAGCCCCCCGACACATAAACGAATGCAGCATAAATACTGGAGGCTGAGACAGGAGGGGTCAGGAGACACTGTGGCCCCATCCGAGGACACCCCCGGACAGGGCCAAACAGGAAGGATATAACCCCACCCACTTTGCCAAAGCACAGCCCCCACACCACTAGAGGGATATCTTCAACCACCAACTTACCATCCTGAGACAAGGCTGAGTATAGCCCACAAAGATCTCCGCCATGGCACAAACCAAGGGGGGGCGCCAACCCAGACAGGATGACCACATCAGTGAATCAACCCACACAGGTGACGCACACCTTCCAGGGACGGCATGAGAGAGCCCCAGTAAGCCAGTGACTCAGCCCCTGTAATAGGGTTAGAGGCAGAGAATCCCAGTGGAAAGAGGGGAACCGGCCAGGCAGAGACAGCAAGGGCAGTTCGTTGCTCCAGAGCCTTTCCGTTCACCTTCCCACTCCTGGGCCAGACTACACTCAATCATATCACCCACTGAAGAGATGAGTCTTCAGTAAAGACTTAAAGGTTGAGACCGAGTTTGAGTCTCTGACATGGGTAGGCAGACTGTTCCATAAAAATGGAGCTCTATAGGAGAAAGCCCTGCCTCCAGCTGTTTGCTTAGAAATTCTAGGGACAATTAGGAGGCCTGCGTCTTGTGACCGTAGCGTACGTGTAGGTATGTACGGCAGGACCAAATCAGAGAGATAGGTAGGAGCAAGCCCATGTAATGCTTTGTAGGTTAGCAGTAAAACCTTGAAATCAGCCCTTGCTTTGACAGGAAGCCAGTGTAGGGAGGCTAGCACTGAAGTAATATGATAAAATTTTGGGGTTCTAGTCAGGATTCTAGCAGCCGTATTTAGCACTAACTGAAGTTTATTTAGTGCTTTATCCGGGTAGCCGGAAAGTAGAGCATTGCAGTAGTTTACTAACCTAGAAGTGACAAAAGCATGGATTAATCTTTCTGCATCATTTTTGGACATAAAGTTTCTGATTTTTGCAATGTTACGTTGATGGAAAAAAGCTGTCCTAGAAATGTTCTTGATATGTTCTTCAAAAGAGAGATCAGGGTCCAGAGTAATGCCGAGGTCCTTCACAGTTTTATTTGAGACGACTGTACAACCATTAAGATTTAATTGTCAGATTCAACAGAAGATCTCTTTGTTTCTTGGGCCCGAGAACAAGCATCTCTGTTTTGTCAGAATTTAAAAGTAGAAAGTTTGCAGCCATCCACTTCCTTATGTCTGAAACGCATGCTTCTAGCAAGGGCAATTTTGGGGCTTCACCATGTTTCATTGAAATGTACAGCTGTGTGTCATCCGCATAGCAGTGAAAGTTAACATTATGTTTTCGAATGACATCCCCAAGAGGTAAAATATATAGTGAAAACAATAGTGGTCCTAAAACGGAACCTTGAGGAACACCGAAATTTACAGTTGATTTGTCAGAGGATAAACCATTCACAGAGACAAACTGATATCTTTCCGACAGATAAGATCTAAACCAGGCCAGAACTTGTCCGTGTAGACCAATTTGGGTTTCCAATCTCTCCAAAAGAATGTGGTGATCGATGGTATCAAAAGCAGCACTAAGGTCTAGGAGCACGAGGACAGATGCAGAGCCTCGGTCCGATGCCATTCAAATTTCATTTACCACCTTCACAAGCGCAGTCTCAGTGCTATGATGGGGTCTAAAACCAGACTGAAGCATTTCGTATACATTGTTTGTCTTCAGGAAGGCAGTGAGTTGCTGCGCAACAGCCTTTTCTAAAATTTTTGAGAGGAATGGAAGATTCGATATAGGCCGATTAGTTTTTTATATTTTCTGGGTCAAGGTTTGGCTTTATTACTGCTACTTTTAGTGAGTTTGGTACACATCCGGTGGATAGAGAGCCGTTTATTATATTCAACATAGGAGGGCCAAGCACAGGAAGCAGCTCTTTCAGTAGTTTAGTTGGAATAGGGTCCAGTATGCAGCTTGAAGGTTTAGAGGCCATGATTATTTTCATCAATGTGTCAAGAGATGTAGTACTAAAACACTTGAGTGTCTCTCTTGATCCTAGGTCCTGGCAGAGTTGTGCAGACTCAGGACAACTGAGCTTTGAAGGAATACGCAGATTTAAAGATGAGTCCGTAATTTGCTTTCTAATAATCATAATCTTTTCCTCAAAGAAGTTCATGAATTTATCACTGCTAAAGTGAAAGCCATCCTCTCTTGGGGAATTCTGATTTTTAGTTAGCTTTGCGACAGTATCAAAAAGAAATTTCGGATTGTTCTTATATTCCTCAATTAAGTTAGAAAAATAGGAGGATCGAGCAGCAGTAAGGGCTCTTTGGTACTGCACGGTACTGTCTTTCCAAGCTAGTCGGAAGACTTCCAGTTTGGTGTGGCGCCATTTCCGTTCCAATTTTCTGGAAGCTTGCTTCAGAGCTCGGGTATTTTCTGTGTACCAGGGAGCTAGTTTCTTATGAGAAATGTTTTTAGTTTTTAGGGGTGCAACTGCATCTAGGGTATTGCGCAAGGTTAAATTGAGTTCCTCAGTTAGGTTGTTAACTGATTTTTGTCCTCTGGCGTCCTTGGGTAGACAGAGGGAATCTGGAAGGACATCAAGGAATCTTTGTGTTGTCTGTGAATTTATAGCACGACTTTTGATGTTCCTTGGTTGGGGTCTGAGCAGATTATTTGTTGCAATTGCAAACGTAATAAAATGGTGGTCCGATAGTCCAGGATTATGAGGAAAAACATTAAGATCCACAACATTTATTCCATGGGACAAAACTAGGTCCAGAGTATGTCTATGTCCAGGAAAGTTGGCTGTTCCATCAAAGTTTAGTCACGTTATCGCATATTGAGCAACAATCGTCCCGGTTTAGGGACACCGATCCCATAGTTAACTGACTTGCATTAAATAAAAGATGGAAAAAATGTTTTTTTTTTACTTTGTATTATCTTTTACCAGATCTAATGTTATATTCTCCTACATTAATTACACATTTCCACAAACTTGTGTTTCCTTTCAAATGGTATCAATAATATGCATGTCCTAAGCTACAGGTAGTTAGATTTGGGTATGTCATTTTAGGCAAAAATTGAAAAAAAGATCCGATCCTTGAGTAAGTAAAAATACTTAAGGACTACTTAAGGAGTTTTATAGGGTATCTGTACTTTACTATTTATATTTGACAACTTTTACTTCACTACATTCCTAATGAAAATGTGATATTTACTCCATACATTTTCCCTGACACCTAAAAGTACATGTTACATTAAGAATTCTTAGCAGGAAAGGAAAATGGTCCAATTCACACACGTATCAATTGAACCTCCCTGGTCATCTCTACTGTCACTGACCTGGTGGACTCACTTAACAGAAATGCTTTGCATGTAAATAATGTCTGAGTGTTGTACTGTGCCCCTGGCTGTAAAAATATGTATAAAAATGCAATAATAGTTGGGTTGTCTGGTTTGATTAATATAAGGAATTTGAAATGATTTATACTTTTACTTTTGATAAATTTATTTATTAAATTTATTTAAAATACAAAGTATTTGATTGGGTGACTTTTACTTGAGTCCTTTTCTATTATAATTTATTTAACTCATGTATGACAATTGGGTACTTTTTCCACCACTGCTTATTGGTCATAGTATGGATTTAGTTAGTATGCCAAATGTTCCCAGATGTCGTACTACCTTCGCCAAAATACAAAATATACAAGCATTGGACACTATTTCTGTGCTTTTAAGGCCCATAATGCAGTTCTTCAGCGAATGGGCATGGCTTCACATTTTCAGATTTGAAGAAAATATGCAGCGGAAACAAATGAATGTCTTTAACTAACTATAACAAATGTTCAGCAATGTTATAACGTAATTACTTTTCAATTAACCCGTATCCGGGAGCATAATTATAGCCTCAAGCTCATTACCATAACGCAACGTTAACTATTCATGAAAATCTCAAATTAAATAAATATATTGGCTCACAAATAAAATATTATTTGTGTAGGAGAAATCGCTCCGTTTTGTTCATCACGTTTGGCTAAGAAAAACATAATATATAAATAAATCTGTCATTACAACGGCAAACTTTTTTCCAAATTAACTCCATAATATCGACAGAAACATGGCAAACGTTGTTTAGAATCAATCCTCAAGGTGTTTTTCACATATCTATTCGATGATAAATCACTCGTGGCCGTTTGGTTTCTCCTCTGAACAAAATGGAAAAATGCACGCACCTGGAGATTACGCAATAGTTTCGACGGAGGACACCGAGCGGACACCTGGTAAATGTAGTCTCTTATGGTCAATTTTCCAATGATATGCCTACAAATATGTCACAATGCTGCAGACACCTTGGGGAAACGACAAAAAGTGTAGGCTCATTCCTTGCGCATTCACAGCCATATAAGGAGACATTGGAACACAGCGCATTCAAAATCTGGCTCACTTCCTGTATGAAATATCATCTTGGTTTCGCCTGTAGCATTAGTTCTGTGGCACTCACAGACAATATCTTTGCAGTTTTGGAAACGTCAGAGTTTTCTTTCCAAAGCTGTCAATTATATGCATAGTCGAGCATCTTTTCGTGACAAAATATCTTGTTTAAAACGGGAACGTTTTTCCTCCAAAAATGAAATACTGCCCCCAGAGGTTCAAGAGGTTAAGTTACATTACACATTATGTTGGCTGACAATTGGTTAGCTACGCTATCCTTACAAGCCGCATAGCATATCATTACAGCAGTATGTTCTGTATGTTAGCTAGCTACCTAGCGTTAGTTGGCTACTAATACATCGAATTTGCCAGTATATTAACTATATGCTGTCTAACTAACTACCCAAAGTTTATTGATTATTCCTGTCATTCTTAGTTTAGCTAAGTGTTATAGTCGTGGTTCTTTCTCAATGTGGATATTCGGGTGTGATTGGAAATTCGC